>NC_058081.1:37102147-37402147 GCF_014858855.1 Bufo gargarizans
CCCCTGTGACTTATTTGTATTAATTTTAGACAGCTGACTTAGAACCTCTTCCTCTGTAAAGACACATGCATAAAAAAATTAATTAGTCTTCTTTACTAACTGAGGTCCTTTTCCTTCATTTTCCTTTGTAAAAACTGAACAGAAGTATTCATCGAGGCAGTCAGCTAGTTCTTTATCTTCTTCCATATACCTTCCTTCTTTTGTTTTTAATTTGGTAATTCTATGTTTTAGTTTCCTTTTTTCATTTATGTATCTGAAGAATGCCTAATCGCCTTTTTTCACTGACTGAGACAATTTCTCTTCTGCCTGTGCTTTAGAAGCTCTTATAACTTGTTTGGCCTCTCTCTGCCTAATCTTATAAATTTGCCTGTCATCCCCGTTTTTAGTTTTTTTTTATAATTACTAAATGCTATCTTTTTGTTTTTAATGATTTTGGCCACTTCTACTGAGTACCACAGTGGTCTCTTCCTTTTTTTGCTTTTACTGACAAGCCTAATGCAATTTTCTGTTGCCTTAAATAGTGCCACTTTTAAGTAGTCCCATTTCTCCTGTACTCCATTTAAACTGTTCCAATCTGATAGGGAATTCGTATACCACTAATCTAATTTTAGAAGAGTCAGTTTTTCTAAAATCTAAAACTTTTTTGTTGTTGTGTGCTGTGACTCAGTCACTGTACTTATAGTAAACCACACTGACTGGTGATCACTAGATCCCAAGCTTTCCCCTACAGTAATATCAGATACCAAATTCCCATTTGTGAATACTAAATTTAAAATGGCCTCCTTCCGGGTTGGCTCCTCCACTACTTGCTGTAGAGATAATCCCAGTAGGGAATTTGGAATATCTGTACTCCTGGCAGAACTAGCTATTTTGGTTTTCCAGTTTACATCAGGAAGATTAAAGTTTCCCATAATGATAACTTCCCCCTTCAATGTCATTTTAGCTATTTCCTCAACTAGTAGATCATCTAATTCTTTGACTTGGCTAGGTGGTCTATATATCACACCTACATGAGTTACCTTATGATTATCAAGCTGCAAGGTAACCCAAACTGACTCTAAATCTATATTCTCAGATGCCATTATAGCCTCAAGTTCATTGATCTTATTCCCTAAACTGCAAGCATTTGTAGACAAGAATCTGAGCTTGTCATTTCTTAACCTTTGTGCTACTAGCATCTTCTGGCATTGTTCCGGGGGGCAGTCGGACTGCTGGATTATCACTCTTTGGCCCCCCGTTCCTAGTTTAAATGCTCTTTAGCAAATACTTGGAACTGTTCACTGAGGACATTAGTTTCCTTGAGAGAAAGATGCAAACCATTTTTCTTGTACAGTTCTTTTCCATTCCAACGAGAGCTAACATGAGACACAAAGCCAAACCCTTGGTTCAGACACCAGTCACCAAGCCATACATTGAATTACTTAATGCACATCTTCCTGTCATGCTGAAGGTTATGCACAGGCAAAACTGCAGAGAATGAAAAAGTTGATGCAACCTCCCGTATATCATTTCCAAGTGTGTTAAAAGCTTCCTTCACCTTTGAAACCTCACTGCAAGCCAGATCGTTTGTCCCAAGATGGACAATAACATCCACCTCCCTTTCCTGCTTTGCTTGCCTAACAATATTAAGGATCCGTCGTCTATCCCTGCTAGCGGTAGCACCAGGGAGACCTCTCAAAACACCATTCTCCTCAAACTTCACACCTCTTATGATGGAATCGCCCACCAACAGCTGCTTACTATCAGTCCTCTCATTCTCCTTTTTGTCTTTGGCTGCAGTCTTGCATACTTTAGGCATGGGAGATGATTGTTTCTCACCCACTGTGCTTGAGCCATCCTCCATGTTGCTCTTGCACTCTGAAAGTGTTGCAAATGAATTATGGAGAGCCACAGACTGTGGGACATGTCTTCTATCAGCAGTCTACCAGAACCTGCAGAAACCCATCTTCCATTTCTAGGGGGCGTCTGTGGCAGTGGCATTGCAACGTTCTAAGCCTGAGTTTGTTTAACAGTTAATTTACAAATATCAGATTTCAAAAATGTGATTTCCTGCTGCATTACAGAGAGCTGTCTACAGATCAGACAGTATCCAAATCTCCGAAGAGTGGAACCTGAAATAAAAGCACAACATTTCCTGCACAGAACCAGGTCTGCCATTTTAAAGAGGGGAAAGATTATAAACAAACAAATCTTACTTGTTTAGATTGAACCTGTGTTTTTTTTCTCCAACATTACTAATTATGTAGCTTTGTAATATTATTTTAAAATAATTTATGGGGTGAGCTCCTGGTTCTTTAGGCCAGCACCAATATATGCTTACAGTGTGGGTTTAAGTTTATGATTGGATTCCCAAACGTCGGGTGCTTGGCAAGTCAAAGACTTGGCTTCCCCCCACCCACAGAGAGGGTCACACTCTATATTTTATCTTTACCCGCCTCTGCTCCCTATCTAACCTTTCTAATTCACCTCTGCCCCATCCGACCACAACCTACTCACCTTCTCTTCCCTCATCTCTTCTGCTGTTCCACCGGTCCACACACTAGCACACCCCCGCAGGAACCTTAAACATCTCGACTTTTGCTTGCTTTCTGAATCTCTTCTGCCACTCTCTACCATCTGTTCCCTCCAAGACCCAGATGCTGCCACCACCTTGTATAACACTACAACAAGTACAGCTCTGGACACTGTTGCCCCCCTCACACACAACAAAACCTGAAAAATCAACAGACAACCCTGGCACACCAACCTGACCAAAACACTCAGACAAGTTTCCAGGGCTGGTGGAAGAAATTCCATTCTAAAGATCAATTCACGGCATACAAGCAATCCCTCCTTATATTCAAATCCTCACTCGCTGATGCAAAACAGGCCTTCTTCACATCTCTAATGTCTTCCCTGGCCAACATCCCTAAACAACTTTTTAACACTTTTAACTCCCTTCTCCGTCCCCCAGCGCTCCCACTCTATCCTCTCATCTCAGCTGAGGACTTTGCCGCATGCTTCAAACAAAAGATAGTCAACATTAGAGAAAGCTTCAGTACACAGTCCCCACAGAGCCTCTACACAACTGCTCGGTCCTCTTCTCCCAAAACCTGCTTCTCCACCATTACAGAAGAAAACCTCTCCACTCTACTCTCCAGATCACATCTCACCACCTGTGCACTTGACCCAATCCCATCCCACCTCATCCCTAACCTATCCACAGTGTTTATCCCAGCCTTAACTCATCTCTTCAAACTATCACTAACCTCTGGTGTCTTCACCTCTGCTTTTAAATATGCTACCATTACACCCATCCTCAAAAAACCTTCACTTGACCCATCTTCTTTGTCCAGTTATCGCCCCATATCACTTTTCCGTATGCCTAAAAGCTACTTGAACAACATGTCCATTCGGAACTGTCCTCTCACCTCTCCTCCTGCTCCCTCTTTGACCGGCTACAATCTGGCTTCCGACCCCACCACTCGACTGAGACTAGCCTTACCAAAGTCACAAATGACCTACTAACAGCCAAAACCAAGAAACAATACTCTGTCCTCCTTCTCCTTGACCTGTCCTCTGCCTTTGACACTGTTGACCACTCCCTTCTGTTGCAAACTCTCTCATCGCTTGGCATCACTGACCTGGCCCTCTGGTGGATCACATCACATCTCCCACTCTCACACCACCTCCTCATTTCATTCCCTCTCTATTAGTGTCCCACAAGGCCCTGTCCTCGGACCCCTGCTTCTCTCTAGTTACACTTTTTGCCTGGGACATCTCATAGAGTCCCATGGCTTTCAGTAGCACTCTTATGCTGACAACACACAAATCTACCTGGTCCAGACATCACCACCTTATTATCCAGAATCCCACAATGCCTATCTTCCATATGATCCTTCTTCTCCTTTCGCTTTCCAAAACGTAACAGGGATAAAACAGAATTCATAATCTTTCCGCCATCCTGCTCAACCCCCCCAACAGACCTATCTATCACAATCAATGGCTGCACACTCTCCCTGGTCAACCAAGTTCGCTGCCTTGTAGTGACCTTGGATTCTGCCCTTTCCTTCCGACCGCACATCCAAGCCCTTTCCACCACCTGCCGCCTCCAACTTAAAAACATTCTCCCACATCTGCGCTTTCCTTAACTTTGAATCTGCCAAAATGCTTGCACATGCCCTCATCATCTCACGCCTAGACTACTGCAACATTCTCCTCTGTGGCCTTCTGCAGTGTCCCACTACCCTTGTAGGTACTGCAAAGTTGCTGTATTATGCTTTTTATGCTTTATATAGCCTGTTTTTATGCTGCAATGCATTTTTATGCATAATCCCTGTTTCCCCAAAAATTCTGTTTTATACCTTTTATTTATGACACGCGCGGTTCGGACTTTTTGTGTACATTCCTTGAAAGTGTAATCTACCCCACAACACTCCACGGACCTGCAGCATTTTGCGGACTGGTGATTAAGTACATTCTTTTACTGTTTCCAAGTGTGTCTAACTGTATTTCACCAAGCCTACCACTAGGGGGAGATAATACCTCCCATATATATATTCCAGCTCAGGCCTAGCCAGTTAGGACTAGTTCTTGTTCCAGTTGGTCTCTAGCTAGAGAAGGTTCCAGACCAGTTGTGTCAAGTCCAGTCTGTTATCTTTATCCCTCAGCCAAATTTCAGTTCAGAGCTGAAGTGCTTTATATACTCAGAGAATACAAAAGGAAAAAGACCCCCAAAGGGTTATGGCCATATCCTACTAGTGCCTTAGGACCTTTGGATTCCCAAGTGAAGGAGTCACCAGCCTCCGGCAACTTCACAAGCCTGAACCGGGATCACCAGGACCAGCCCAGACGTCCTCTACCCGTAAGGCTACAATTTCATTACATTTAATAGTTAGAGAGGGACATTATTTTCATTTTTCTTTTTTCTTATTTTTTTTTCCCCCTTGGGGAGCAACAGGCATTGGGGTAATTGGGTGGGTAACTGATAAACTGTATTCATACTGTTTTATAATGTAAAACTATTAACCATTAATATTGTTGATGACTGTAATGAATTTTTGAAACACCAAAAAAGATTAATACATTTTTTTAAAAAAATTAAAAAGAGAGGGACATTTACACCTGTCAGCAGAGGACCTGCAGCAGTTTTACCTCTGTAATACTTTGGATGTACTGTTATCAGGAGTTATATTCAGTAAACTTCCACCCTGGATTTCATCCAACTCGTCTCAGTCTCAAGTTCCTCAATTAACACTACAGTAAATGGTTGTACCTCCATACAAAAGGTACTGGCGTCACGACTACAAGGGACCTTGCCATAGGCACATTAATACAGACCACCAAGGGCACCTCGAACCACCATCTGGCCAGTGTCCCTTACACCAGAGTGTGCCCCAGAGAAACCTTGTGCCATTCTCCTTTTCACTTATGCGAGCCTGCCCAGGGACGACATAACCGTGAGTAACCAGAACTGTATTTCCCTCAGCCCACCTATTGCTCACACCGTGCTAGGTCTCGCATACCGCACTTCCATCTATCACTCTCACACCCATCCAATTTATCCTCAACTATGCTGCCCGACTAATCCACCTCTCACCCTAATACTCCTCTGCCTCTCCCCTCTGCCAATCCCTTCACTGGCTCCCCATTGCCCAGCAAATTCAGTTTAAAATACTAACAAATACATATAAGTCCATCCACAACCTGTCCCCTCCCTACATCTCTAAGCTACTTTCCCGATACACCCCCACACGCAATCTCCGATCCTCACAAGACCTCCTTCTCTCCTCTCCTCTTATCACCTCTTCCCACAATCGCCTCCAAGATTTCTCCCGTGCATCCCCCACACTCTGGAACTCGCTACCCCAACATATCAGACTCTCACCTACAGTGGAATCCTTCAAAAGAAACCTAAAAACCACCTCTTCAGACAAGCCTACAACCAGTGACCCTGCTGCCTCTATACCGCCATGACCGCTTCACCCGCACCTACTGTGTCCTTCTCCCAATGTAGATTGTAAGCCTCCCGGGCAGGGCCCTCTCTCCTTCTGTACCAGTTTGTATCTCGTCTTGTTTATGCTTAGTGCAATTGTCTGTATTATGTATGTGCATCGCTTAACATATGTACAACGCTATGGAATGAATGGCGCTTTAATAATAAATAATAATAAAATAGAGAAAGCTATCCACTTAAACAGAGGACATTGGTTGCCCCATGATCAGAGGTCCTGAATCTAATTCTTCCTATCTGCACCACTGCGTTAAGTAGGATTTGAAATTTAACCATTGGGATTATGAGCGTTCCCTTTCCATTCAAGGTATGAGGAACTACTGGGAGCAGCATCGCACATGGGTAATCTAAGCTTCTTTTACACATAGTTTTTGTGTTTTTTTTCACAATTTTCTAACAGTGTTTTTTTAAGGTTTAACAGCTTTTTTATTGTAACCTTTAAAAAAAAAAAAAGTTTTTAAACCCATACAGAAGCCTATGGGAAAAAGGTCCAAAATACTGAACATACTCTGCATTAAAACAAATAAAAAATCTGAAAAACACCAAAATTGCTACAAAAAAAAATAATAGAAAAATAACTTACCCATAGTGCATTTTATAATGACCTATAGACTTTAAAGTACCATCTGGTGGCATACATAATGCTAAAAAAAAAATGCTAAAAAGGAATGGGGAAATAAATAAAAAAAACTGAGTCCTCTTAAAGTCCTCTGCAGGAACAGCTCTGGGCATTGTATGGTTGGAGATGCTGCTCGCTGTTGAAGAGAGATCATCCTAATTTTCAATCTTCATCATTTTTCATCTCTGCTTGTTCTGAGTGAATTAAAACATGTTCATCTTCAGAGGCCAAAACTCTAGTTCTGCTTACACAGGTAAGGGTTTGTAACAATGTATTAGCCCTGTCAATACCTTAAGATAAGCAACAGAAACTAGAACTGCAGGGTGATAGTTATTGCCTATGCAGCGTCCCACTACATGTGTGTGGGCACTGTTTAAAAGCACTTTTTACTCTAGAAACTGTATTATGATGTGATACATGACTTTGTACTAATTTATCTGCAAAATCCCTGTTACCAGGCAGATTAGGTGTAATTTATACATCCCACCACTAGATGGGGATAAAATTTAGGTTCTATATATACCTAGTTCAGGCCTAGTTAGTCAGTGGAGACTAGAGCAGATCTGAGTAGATCAGATTAGATTAGTGGGAGAGAATGTAGAGTGGAGACTCCACAACACAGATTAGTGAGTGGAGCCAACTTCGCTATGAGGTAGTACCAAGACGTGAGGCGCAGAAGAGCATTTTTCTTCTGTGGCCGGACTAGAGACTTGCATCCCTGACCAGTAGGAGAGAGTTTGGCTCCCTGGAATAGAAACAAGCTTCCTAAGGATTCATCGGTGATAAAAGCCATTATTGAGGGCTACAGACACCTTTGCGCATGGTGGAGGACTTATAGCTTCTGGCGGCCACACCATAACTCTGGGAAACAGATGAGTTACCTGTCCCAATATTCAGCTTGTAGGGAAAGGACAAGGTATAGGACTGAGCACATCAACAGGAACAAGGTACTCCCTAACCACAGCTTAAACCAAAACCTAAGAAAGCCAGGAAACAGTGGATCTGCAGAATTAACTCTAATACCAACAAGAGACTGTATTTTGTACTGCTGCAACCAAAGTCATCAACAGTAAAAGTTGTGAGTTGCACCTTACCCCTGTCTACCTCATTATTACCACTATTGGTTGTACCACCATTAATGGTACTGGCGTCACGACAAAATCCATCAAGGGACTCAGCCGCAACGAGCACCCTAAGCACCCCTAACATCAAGAGCACCTCAACCACCATCTTGGCTGATGCTTCCCTACCACAGAGCGTGCTCCGGAGGATTTCATACTGTCCACCTCAACACTGTGCTGCCTGCCCCGGGAGGCTTTCTGCTAACTGTGAGTAAACTGATGAACTGTGTGTTATTACTTGGCCCCTCATCGGTCCACCGTGCACCTCACGTGTTGCCCCTGCGCTACTGGCTGGCTGCACCTGCACTAATACAATGTAGCACACCCTCCGCTGGATCAATGCAGGCTTTTTTTAAAGCCTCTGAATGTAAACATTGATTCCCATTTGTTTGTAGCAAGCAGAGATGGTGAGAAGTGGAAACACAAAGAATATTGCATGTTTTATTAGATACTTGATAAGAACTGTCACTTACAGATCTTTGCTGGCACTGCGACGACGACGACGACAACATAAACAAATGACCAGCAGCAGAATGATAGCAACCAGCACGATGAGACCAACGACCACTCCACCAATGACGCCCGGCTTACTAACTGGTGTTTGACATCGATCTCCTGTGTACCAGTACTCATTCGAGGTGTCACAGCTGGAAAAAAATATTCACAATGGGTAACTACATGTAACAAGAAAGGAGGAGTGAAACATTTAAAAAATAAAATGAAAACAGCATGCGTTTTCAGCTGAAAGTAGTCACAGATATAGCAGGTGCTGTCTTTTATAATGGGCGTCAGCTATATCTATAGTTATGATGTTGTCATTAAGTTGTGGACCTATAGACGTAACGTGGCACTATCTGGGGACAATTATCCGGTGCATAATGTAAAGAAATAATACTGAAAAATAAATAAAAACTTTAGAAAACAATTTTTTTTCTTTCCATCGCCATATTCTGACCCCCATAACTTTTTTATAGTCTACGGAACTATGTGGGGGCTCAATTTTTGCAGGATGATCTGTAGTTTATATTGATACCATACTAGAGTGTGTGTGACTTTTTAATACATTTTTATTCAATTATTTGGGGGAAGTGAAATGACAAAAAAATTGTATTTTAATAGTATGGGCGTTTTTAGGTGTAGCAAAAACCCCAAACTTTTTACATTACAGAATAAGGCCTCATGCACTCAATCGTTTTTCGGGTCCGCATCCGAGACGCAGTTTTTGCGGCATGGGGCCGGACCCATTCACTTCAATGTGCTCCGTGTGCTGTCCGCATCCTTTGCTCCGTTCCGTGGCCCCGCAAAAAAAAAATATAGCATGTCCTATTCTTGTCCGTTTTGCGGACAAGAATAGGCATTTCTACAATGGGCCACCCGTTCCGTTTCGCAAATTGCGGAGGGCACACAGGCAGCTTCTGTTAAAGGTCCATTCACACATTCGTGTGTGTTTTGAGGATCCACGGATCCACAAAACACAGACACCGGCAATATGCGTTCCGCATTTTGCGGACAGCACATGGCCAGCACTAATAGACTATGCCTATTCTTGTCCGCAATTGCGGACAAGAATATGGCATGTTCTATTTTTTTCGGGAACGGAAATGCGGACCCGGAAGTGCGGGTCCGCATTTCCGGATCGGTGCAGCCCCATAGAAATGAATGGGTCCGCAATTCCGTTCCCCAAAATGCGGAACTGAATTGCAGATGTGTGAATGGAGCCTAAGGCCTCATGCACACGGGAAGGGTGTGTCTTCTGGTTCTTGCGCCCTCAGATGCCGTGGTCACTTTACAAGCCCACTATGCTTGCAATGTAACTCATTTAATTGAGCAAAGATGTAAAGGTATGAATTAGCTAAATTCCCAAATATTGTGGTTTACCAAGAAGTAAAAATATTCCCAGTTGTGGCAGCTAGTGGTAATTCTACTGAAGCTTACATTTCTGTCCCACTTCAAATGTCCTACGTAATGTGGCAGGATCAACTGACCTTCTAATGTAATTGGGAGCCTCTCACCCTTCCCAGTCCTTTAATTTTTTGGGAGATAAGCTACCTGCCAGATGTGTCTGGAGATGGTTTTTCCACCTGCCCCATTCATTGTGAATGCTGTATATGAGCATGTACGTTTGTGGGGCGATTGGAAAAAATAGCTGACTGCTCAGCAAGTATTTGGCTAATAGTCGTCTCACCTGTATGGCCAGTTAACGATTGGTGGAGCTCTCTGTTCTTTTGGCCGCATCAACAGCATGGCAATAGATGTTGCCACTCTCTGTAGGACCCTAATTTTATTAGTTTGTAGAATTAACATTTTTGAGTAGAAGTTTGTCCTTGGTACGAATGAGATTATAAGGGAAAAGGTATATATTGACTTAAATATACAGATCTATCATGGTTTGGTTTGTCATTTGAAGCAACTCATGATGATAACAATGGGATGTGGCCACTTTACATAGGGCTGCAGGTTGACCAGTGTCATTCAGTGTCCTCAAAAAGCACTGACAATGAAGCCACAAAATCTCTTGATATAAGGCTCCATTCACAATGATCTCAACAAAGCCCGTAGCATAAGTGTTTTGGGCAGTGATCATTGGCCAAGGACATGATGCATGTAGTGGTTTAATTGTGTAGTTTTTGATGCAAATCCTGGGGGGGGGGGACCTTGAAAAACTGCTTGTGCAATAAGCTGCAGGTCCCACAGAAGGGCCTTCACATGACCATACCTCTGAAGTTCCTCAAGTCAAAGGTGAGAGCAGCAAGGAGACAGAGGAGAAATTGCTATGCAAGTGACTGGGGTTTGGTCTTATTATATTAAGAAGTCTGCATTTATGGGTGAATATATTTAGAAGGTCTACCTGGGGGTCTGAATTTATCTATTGGGCTAGTGCTGGCTCTGTATTTAGTGGGTCTGGGGTTTGTATCACCTTATGGGGTCTGCCATGGTTCTCTAAATAGGTGGTTTGGGGACTGTATTTAGGAGTCTCGGGCTGAGTTTCTATTTAGATGGTCTGGTGTTTATATTCATTTAGGGGGTCTGTCTGTCTGGATTCTGAATTTTATGTTGAATAGAGACTGGTGATGGCTGTAATAATGAAAGACCAAAGATGTACGAGCAGCAAACTCTGCAGTCATCAAGAGAAGTCATCGTAGCGGTCTGGGCCACTACTCTCCGTTTTAGTAAATCATTGTATTCCATTGTATTCTCCTCTTAGACAGTCTGATGCTATCTGCAATGATTGGACAGTCTCAGTATGTAAGGATACAGCCATATTTGACAACAGTCCCGTTTTGCTGGATCCAAAGTGGATGTTTTGTGGGTTTCCGGGTTGCCATGCCTAGCTGCTGTGCGCCTCGGTCCCGGGTGCCATGTTTAGAGGTGATTTGCTGCCAGTGCTTCCCTGCTCACCGCTGCAGTCCTGGGCCCTGTCTGTGTAGGTACTGTTGTTCTGGGATCTGCTCCACAGTTTCCTTTCAGCCCCGGCCACAGCATGCTTGCTGCTTGTTCCCTGCAGCACTTACTTAAGGGCCGGCACGCGTCCCTTCCTGTGCTTTATGGGTTAGATCATGTGACCTCGCGGACCAATCCTAGCCCTCCTACATGTATATAAGTGGTTCAGCCCCCTTCCCAGATGCCTCAGCGTCAAGTTCCTTGTGTTCTGCTAAGGTTGCTGATATCTCTACTTGTGTTCCTGTGTACCTGACCCGTGCTTGTGTTTCTGGACTCAGCTACCTGTTGATCCCTGCCTGCTTACCTTGACTCTCCTGTTGCCAATCCGGATTGCCTGACTTGTACCTGTGCCGCCTGCCCTGACCTATTGCTTGTTTGACCTAACCTCTGCCTCATCCTTTGGTCCTGCACTATTGCTCCCGGTTATGACTCGCCCTGCTGACTACGTCTGTAGGTCTGGTACCTTGCTCAAGTACCTCCTGGACCAGCTGCCTTGTGTGCCAATCCTCCTCAAGAGGTGGTGACCTGGTGTTCCCCTCAGGTAAGTCTATCCTCACCATCAGGGGTATTGTGAAGAACGAAGGGTTCACTTAGAAAACGCCATTAGAGGCACGGTGGGTTCACACCCGCTGGTTCGTGACACTGTTAATACCTTAGAAGTGTTGACTATAAATACAGCCTGGTGGGTAAGGGAAAAGGGCAAAATCGGAGGAATAGCCCAGGGCCTATGGTCTACTTTATCCATCATGTCTGGACATATTGAGCATTTTTAAGTAAGAAGAGAAAGAGAGAAGAGGTGAGGACCATACATTATAAGGTTCTTACTAGCATATGGGTCCATTATCATTGACCGAGCACTGTCCCCAATTACAGTTTATTGGAGATTGGTGCTTCACACTGCACTCGGTGACACATAGTAGATACTTTGACATGTTCACAGCAGAGAAGTAAGGCTTCATGACCTGGGGAATGGACTCTTCCTTGGAGCACAGATCTGCAAATGAAGACAACAGTCAAGTAAAATCTTACATAAACATAGTCATAATGTGAGGCTCATGAAACATTTGTCTAATGGACTATACAGACGTGGACAAAATTGTTGGTACCCTTTGGTCAATGAAAGAAAAAGTCACAATGGTCACAGAAATAACTTTAATCTGACAAAAGTAATAATAAATTAAAATTCTATAAATGTTAACCAATGAAAGTCAGACATTGTTTTTCAACCATGCTTCAACAGAATTATGTAAAAAAATAAACTCATGAAACAGGCATGGACAAAAATGATGGTACCCCTAACTTAATATTTTGTTGCGCAACCTTTTGAGGCAATCACTGCAATCAAACGCTTCCTGTAACTGTCAATGAGACATCTGCACCTCTCAGCAGGTATTTTGGCCCACTCCTCATGAGCAAACTGCTCCAGTTGTGTCCGGTTTGAAGGGTGCCTTTTCCAGACTGCATGTTTCAGCTCCTTCCAAAGATGCTCAATAGGATTGAGGTCAGGGCTCATAGAAGGCCACTTTAGAATAGTCCAATTTTTTCCTCTTAGCCATTCTTGGGTGTTTTTAGCGGTGTGTTTTGGGTCATTGTCCTGTTGCAAGACCCATGACCTGCGACTGAGACCAAGCTTTCTGACACTGGCTAGTACATTTCTCTCTAGAATTCCTTGATAGTCTTGAGATTTCATTGTACCCTGCACAGATTCAAGACACCCTGTGCCAGACGCAGCAAAGCAGCCCCAGAACATAACAGAGCCTCCTCCATGTTTCACAGTAGGGACAGTGTTCTTTTCTTGATATGCTTCATTTTTTCGTCTGTGAACATACAGCTGATGTGCCTTGGCAAAAACTTCGATTTTTGTCTCATCTGTCCACAGGACATTCTCCCAGAAGCTTTGTGGCTTGTCAACATGTAGTTTGGCATATTCCAGTCTTGCTTTTTTATGATTCGTTTTCAACAATGGTGTCCTCCTTGGTCGTCTCCCATGTAGTCCACTTTGGCTCAAACAACGACGGATGGTGCGATCTGACACTGATGTTCCTTGAGCATGAAGTTCACCTTGAATCTCTTTAGAAGTCTTTCTAGGCTCTTTTGTTACCATTCGGATTATCCGTCTCTTAGATTTGTCATCAATTTTCCTCCTGCGGCCACGTCCAGGGAGGTTGGCTACAGTCCCATGGATCTTAAACTTATGAATAATATGTGCAACTGTACTCACAGGAACATCTAGTTGCTTGGAGATGGTCTTATAGCCTTTACCTTTAACATGCTTGTCTATAATTTTCTTTCTGATCTCTTGAGACAGCTCTTTCCTTTGCTTCCTCTGGTCCATGTCGAGTGTGGTACACACCATATCACCAAACAACACAGTGATTACCTGGAGCCATATATATAGGCCCAATGGCTGATTACAAGGTTGTAGACACCTGTGATGCTAATTAGTGGACACACCTTGAATTAACATGTCCCTTTGGTCACATTATGTTCTGTGTTTTCTAGGGGTACCATCATTTTTGTCCATGCCTGTTTCATGAGTTTATTTTTTTACATAATTCTGTTGAAGCATGGTTGAAAAACAATGTCTGACTTTCATTGGTTAACATTTATAGAATTTTAATTTATTATTACTTTTGTCAGATTAAAGTTATTTCTGTGACCATTGTGACTTTTTCTTTCATTGACCAAAGGGTACCAACAATTTTGTCCACGTCTGTATCTCTGTATAATGGTGGCGGCACCCTGCATCAGAACATGGTGTGCCAACGACTCTACCGAGCGTATGGGAAGTCTTCTATATGTATATTGTGATTGACTAAACTGTTTAACCTATTAATACCCACCAAATTCAATTTGAACAATGATCTTAATGGTTCATATTTTGCAGTGTCGTGTCGGAAACAGCCAGGCACCCTTGAAAGAAGGATTATTTTACAGTTTCTTCCTTCCCCTTGGCTGTATGTACAGTAGTATACAATTTCAAAACTGGCACTCCCGCTAGCTACATTGGTCCCAGAAATCAAGCACTTGTCAGATAACTAATCATGTGACCACTGCAGCTGCATCTAACTTAACCCAGGACAGTCCATCAAAGGACTTTTCAAGCAAATGGTATAAAATAGACTAAAATAAAAATAAAATAGTTAAATTAAAAAATCATTAATAAATTAAAAAAATGAACCCCCTTCTCAAAATATGTATATGAAGTCCTACCCCCAATATAGTGACCTTAACTAGGGCATGTAATATATCAAAACCAATGGGCAGCAATTGAAAAAATACAGCTAAAATTTAAACGTTTTTATCTTTGTAATCAACAAAAATTGTTGTAACTTGATATGAGTTTAATATAGAAGCATCTATTTTTTTTGCAGAAACATTGCCACTATTCCAAGTAAAGTGAATTCTGAAATACCACACTGTCTATGGACAAGAGGAGAGCTGTTTTTTGGGAGGAGAAGACCTTTTCTTCTAATCTTGGACAGAGAAGACAGGTTATTTTGGGGAGATCCATGGGAGTAAATGCTGTGTTGTGTTTACTGAGTAGAAGATGGAAGCAAAAATCTCCAAAGCAACGGCCACTGTTCCATCCAGAATGCACCCGGTTTTACGGACACTGATTTAAATTTCATTAATATCACTACTGAATAGTCTTTAATATTTTTTTACCTGAATCATTTATATCTTCAATCTTGAATGTGTTATTGACATTGTAGCACAACCAATCTGTGGAAGAGCAAAAAATCAAAAAAACATGTCAACTATTTACACTCCTCAACACTGAAGTTATTAATGGTTTTCTGAGGAATGTTCTGCAACACTGAATGCATTTGAGCACACAAATCATTAAGAACTGCTGCTGTATGCCAACCAATGACGTGTCAGATGTGGTCGATGGGAGACGTACGGAGACACTTTGGGCCATGTTAGCACTTTTCGGCCACACAGACTGCTCACAGTAGCACAAGCAATATACAGCTTGGTGTTGTCCTATTGAAAAATGGCACCTTGGACACTTTGGAGAAATGGCTGTACCACTGGTTCTACAACCAAATTGATGTAACGCCAAGCTGTTAGTGTACCTGAAATGAAGATTGGTGGGGTCCAGCTACCATATATTATGCCATGTTAGGTGGTTGAAAATGTGATAATTTGAAGATCTTAGGCCCCCTACACATTTTTCCGGCTATCCGGCTCAGTTGCCCTATGGCATAAAATAGAAAACGCCTGATCCATAGTTTTCTATTGGATTGTGCACATACAATCCATCCTATGCATCAGCTGTGATGCCAGATGCCGAATAGAGCCGAATAGAAAACCGAACCAACTCCATGAAGCCCTCGTAGTCATTTACCTGGCCCATAAGATGTGCAATTCAGATTGATTAAGTAGTCATGTAGTATATCCTCTGCCTGTGCTGCTTCTTTCCTGCAGTTTCTGTAGTCCACCTCCAGCAGAACCTCATGGTTCACTATTACACTGCCTTGTCTGATGGAGACATAGAGGGTGAGATCAACAACCTGCTTGTAAGTAGTCCAATCAATGATCCCATCTCTCCCACCACTAGGAGTTTTTATTGAGAAAACATTTACCGTAGGAACAAGGTGGGATTGCATCAAACAGTCAAACCAAAAAATTCAGACTCACCTGAATGAGACAATTTTTATCTCCTTGAATCGGGGAAATAACTTCTTATATACATTTGTCATCTGAATAATAGAAAAGGAATATCTCATCACCAAGGAATATCTCATCACCATAATTACAGTATCACGCTTCTCTATAATTGGGCTTTCAACCCAATGGGTGGGAAATTGTGTGAAGATTTAACATAGTTTAAGCTGTCCATGCCAGTGAAGGGGGTTGGATTGATTGGATCAAAATGAGGTTGATTGTGGCAAGTAGTCTGAGGCTAATTTTGATAAACTTTGGATGGTCTTCTCCTGAATGTGTCTAGGTTGGTCAGGACAGTATGGAGCTTTGTGGTAGAATGGTCAATGGTGCACCCTAACTCATCATTGATGCATGGGATAAGATCTAGGACACAACCCATGCCATCTTTCCTTTTAGATGATGCATTTTTTAGTGTTGGTTGCTTTGTGATGTTGGGTCTCTGTGGTTTTTCTAATACAGGTAAGAAAAATGGAGGCAATTCAGAATGTCCATAAACCACCAAAATGTACTATATATATATATCTATATATATATATATATATATATATATATCAAAGGACATATATATGTGTGTAAGTTCCACGATCACTCAAAAACGCAACCATCGATTTCAACGAAACTTGGCATACACATCCCTTGCTACCTGGAAATAAATCTTGTGGGAGTCACAGCTCTCTAGAACGTTCCTGAGATATTCCCAAAAAATGACCTGCATTAGCCAATACAAGCCTACAAGTCTTTCTCTTCATATCCCACCTGCCATACACACGGTCACATGTCCATTATCAGCCAATAGAATCTTGCAGTTCCTTACTCTCCACACACACAGCTTTACTCCAGGTTTCCATAACAACCCAGCCAACCCAAGTCGCACAACACATAGGGCACAACTACGCTGTTACATGCATCCATCTTGGATGGATTTTTTTTCCGACTGTCGTGTCGCACTGTCGCAGTCGCAGCATGTCGCAGTGCAACACCATAGCCTATCATTATAAAAGTTATTGAGACAAAATGTAGTGCGATACATGTCGTCGTGTAGCCCTAGCCTTAAAGGGGCAGGGCCCTGTGGAGGTCACTGTTAAAGGGGCGGGCACTGTGGAGGTCACTGTTAAAGGGACGGGCACCGTGTAGGTCACTGTTAAAGAGGCGGGCACTGGGGAGGTCACTGTTAAAAGGGCAGACACTGTGGCGGTCACTGTTACAGGGACGGGGTGCTGTATAGGTCACTGTTAAGGGGGCGTGCCCCTGAGAAGGTCAATGTCAAGGGAGTGAGGTGCTGTGAAACCTACTGTTAAAGGTGTGGGCTTCTGTGAAGCTCAAAGTTAAGGGGACGGACTGCTGTAGACGTCCCATTGTAAGGAGGCAGGGCACTGTGGGGGGGTCAGTGTTAAGGAGTGAGGGGCTGTGGGGTTCACTGTTAAGGGGGCGGGTACTGTAGATGTCACTGTTATGGGGGATACTGTCAATATCTTTTAACGACACACAGAAACATTAAATGAAATAGATTAAATATACCCGTGCAAAGCCGGGTCCTTTTGCTAGTATATATATATATTGTTACCTCGCCAAGAAACAATTCCTTTAAATTCTGATAATCTGAAGACGAAGAATCCATTAATGAGGAATTATATTCTTTCTGTATATGGATTGAAATTACCAGTTTAATAATGACCAAATCTGCAACAAGAGAAGGAAAAAATAGAGCAATGAATGAAGATTCCCAGTCCTACGTAGGTCTTCATCGCTTTTTCCATTTATACAGTGAATTCATGGTACTTCATAATACCGTCCCCTATGGGTAATAGGTCTGTACCTGTGATTAGAAATAACCTTTAATCTTAACAAGACTATCTGGGACTTCAAAATTCATGGTCCCCCCAATGATCATCTGCTTGAAGGGGCTTCCTAAAACACCTGAACTGTGGGTCTGGCACAAGTTAAACTCCTGTTCTAACCTCTAATATAGATGGTCCACTTCAAGGTCAGGACATCAATTTTAAAGATTCAGACAACCCCTTTAATGGGATTATCCCATGATTAATGTAAAAATCTGACATCAAATAGTTCCCGACGATCCCTTTATAACAAAGCTAGAGCCAGCTCTGGATCCAGGGACCTCCCCATTCACTGCTCCAATTGATCTGCTAGATTTATTTTAAGCTGGCAGCTTAGGGAGGCACGTCCTTTCAGTAAGGATGGAGCTAAGCATATGTGTCCATCTCAACAAGGTGGACAGAGAAATAAGAAAAAGAACAAACAGCAGGTGGCTGAGTCTGAGTCTCTCCAGCTGTTGCAAAACTACAACTCCCAGCATGCCCAGACTGCAGGACATTGTGGGAGTTGTATTTTTACAACAGCTGGAGAGCCGCAGTTCGGCCATCCATGCTCTATACAGATACATTTTCTTTAATAACTCAGTATCTATACAACATTTTTTATTACATCCAAAAGTATTGAGATCCATGTACTGGTTTGAAAACTGCAGAGCGTGTTTCACGGGACAACCTCTTTAAGCTATAGAACTGACCTACATAACTTGTAGACTACAAGTGAAAGAATCAGTACATCCGACATACCTACCTAGTCTGATTTCACTGTAGATAAATTTGCAGTCTTTTCCATAAAAATATTTAGAGCATAAATCTGGAATAAAGAAAAATTTTGGTAACAAGTCATCAAAAATGAAAAGATGATACCTAACAATTTACACCACAACAAACATTCTTGGATGAGATTTGAACCTGGCCTCGCTTTGCCAGGCTTTAGAACCCTAGCATCATCATATTTGTACGGTTAAGAGAAATTGTTCCGATTTGTCCTTAGAGAATTCCAAAACAGCACTGACAATCAGAAATTTTTGTCAAGCTTTACCACTATATTTATCCAATCCAGTAAAAATGCTTACTTTGGCGGTGCTGTTTACACAAATGTTACCTTTCTTCATCTGAGATATGGCAAGCTCACCACCAAATAAATAGTGTAGTAAATTTATAGTGGTTCTTTCCCTTTTATTATTCTCTACCTCTTTAATGTTAGTGATATTTTTTGTAATGTAGTGAGTTATGGAGCATATACAGGCCCCTACTGGTCTACAGTTAACAGTACTGGTACCTCTGGTACCAGGTTGCATTGCTAAGGATTGAGGTAACGGTACTTGTGTACTGTACACTGAAGACCTTTAGGAGAGGCCATGAAGCTAGAAGTATAAACTGCTATGTATCTAACAAAGAGCTCAGCTTCATTGAGGACATCATCAGGATAAGATGTGTTTTTTCATTTTTCCCTCTCTTTGTATCATCGGCCAGATGTCATGTTAGGAACTGGTCGATGGTGAGTATTCTCATTTTTTCAAGGCCTAGGTGACTCTACTTTACTCTGTAATGTATGTTATCTTTTGTATATAGATATTTTATGTATTTATCATAGTTTAGTAAACTTTATATTCACCTAAGCCTTGTCAAGCCTATTTTATTACCGGATCTTTGAATTCATGGTAAAACAGACGTTTGTACCTATTACTTTTCATAGTTTTTTTTCATCAGTGACATGAGAAAAGCTTGCTATCCAATAAATAGTGTACTTTCAGAGAGCTACATCCATATGTTGTTTTTATCTGTGACATAAAAGAAGTGGAAAGACACCCGGATATTGGTAAGGTAGGTTTTTGCATGCAAATTGTAACAGAAAATAGCTTTTAGTTACAAACAGCACTATAACACAGCTTGGTAAAGCATCGATGTATATGGGCAGGATAAGGATAAGACATCAGAACTATACCATCCTCCGACCTTGGGGCTTCTTGGACCCTTTTCATTCCCCTCGGAGAAAAAGACCTTCTTGACCTTGCTTCCTCCATTCATGTTACATGTTCTTTCCTTCTCCCTATAGGTTCTCAAGAGCTTGTTGTTTGTGCACTCACTTAATGGCTTAACCTATATCACCATTTTACCTTTAAGCCATCCACCATGATATTCCAGACCTACCTAAGATGGGAATATCGCCTCCTTTTTCCTCACAACCCTTAAGAGTTTTCATTCAACATAGTTAGCTACTGGTTGCCTTCATTCTATTAGTGTTTTGTTAGGGGTGTAAATCAGATCATATAGAGTTCGGTTAGGTAAGTTGAGTGTTTCAAGATCAGTCGTTTGGGGATAACCAAGATGGTCGGTAGGTGATTAAAAAAGAGATATTGCGTCCATCAATTGTAATCCACAAAGAGAAGGTGGAGTCCATCGGCCTGAAGCTTGTTGTTGATGGGATCGAGGGCTGGAGAACTTGTACATAGTTGAGCCTCTTGAAATTTGAGAGAACCATCAGAGTGAATGCACATGAGGGGAGTCGATCTCTCCAAAAAACTAGAGATACATCAAAGGACATTCCAGGGTACAGTAGGCAATTGTGTAACTGTTGACAAGCTGATGAGTTTAGTATGTAATCCAGAAAGAAGGAGAATAACGTATGTAAAGCATTTAAGAAGTCCAAGCTGTAGAATATTTTAGGTAGACCCCATGTTTTGAAGTCGTTCAGTCATGCAATCTGTGCTGTTGGATTACTCAAAAAAGTGGAGTGCCTGGTAGGGAGTTACAATATGGCCGTGCCTCATGATAGGCCTCAGAGAACTGTTCATCCATCTGCCTCTATGCTAACTGAAGTAGGTTTGGCTTTTACAGTAGGTTTTGCTTTGGTTCTCTTGTCCTTCCCATGGCACAAAATGGCACAATAAGCAGTTTTGTTGGTAAGAGATTGGAAGGGCATCAAGTATACATCTCCTCCTAAGTTCATCTAACCATGTACAGTATTATATAAAGAGTGATTGTGTGAGAAGGGCATAAATTCATTTTTAATCATTATTATTCATTATTTATTTAATTATTTCCTCAATGTGCTTAAAAAAAGGAGCTCCCGGAAAGATCCATGATAGTTGCTTTGATCAATCCTCTTTAACTACAGATGTAGCAGAGCTAAAATTGACTCTAATAACACATGTCACAGTGTTATCTCAGTTATCTTGTGATCAGTTGCGCACCGACAGGGGGGGGGGGGGGGTCCAGCGGGTCTGGACCCCTCCCTAGAACAACCAGCAAATATTTTGTTTTTTATCCCTCTGGGCCGCAACGCCGATCACCACAGGCGGCGCGGCGCTGGTTCTAGGGGGCAGTAGGAGATGAGCGCTTCCATTGTGGTAGCGCTCATCTCAATATTCATTTGTATCGCCGTCCTCAGCACAGCGATACAGATGGCTGTGCTGCAGCGGGGCTGGGGAGGGAGAGGCATCTCCTTTCCTTGTTCTTCTGATAGGTTATTCGGGCAGCACACAGCGGGGGACACAGGCCGGAAGAGGCCTGCATCGCATCACTGCTGATGAAGGTAAGTATTAGTGTGTTTTTTTTCGGGGGGGGGGGAGCTGGCACTATGGGGGCATCTGGCATTTCTTATAGCCCGATTTTTTTGGGGGTGGCACTCTGGGGGCATTTATTTCTTACCCATTTGGGGGGGCACTATGGGGGCATTCCTTACTGGCACATTATGTGGTGGGCACCATGGGGGAGACAAGCACTATGGGGCATCTGGGGGCTCTAAAGGTCTAAAGTTATTTTTTTTATTGGCACATTATGGGGGCACTCTAGGGGAGAGCGGCACTATGGGGCATCTGGTGGCACTATAGG
This sequence comes from Bufo gargarizans, assembly GCF_014858855.1. Taxonomy (NCBI): domain Eukaryota; kingdom Metazoa; phylum Chordata; class Amphibia; order Anura; family Bufonidae; genus Bufo; species Bufo gargarizans. Next base: position 37,123,664 of record NC_058081.1, read on the forward strand.
GGCATTATTTGGGGGCACTATAGGAAAGTGGGGGCTCTAAAGGGGCCTTTTTTATTGGCACATTATGGGGGGCATTATGGCATCTGGTGGCACTAAGGAGGCTTTTTTTACTGGCACATAATGGGAGGCACTATAGGGGAGAGCGGCACTATGGAGCATTATTGGGGGGCACTATGGGGGAGTGGAGCACTATTGGGGCATCTGGTGGCACTAAGAAGGGGCATTTTTTACTGGCACATTATTGGGGAGAGGAGCACTATAGGGACATCTGCTGGGGGCACTAAGAAGGGGCATTTTTTTACTGGCATATTATGGGGACACTATGGGGAAGGGTGAGAGGAGCACTATGAAGGCATTTACTGGGGCACTATATAGGGGTATTTTATACTGGTATACATTATGGGGACATTAGCTCAACTGCGGGCACTAAGCGGGGGTATTTCATGTACTGTCATACTATAAGGATAATTATTACTACTAGGGGCTATTATGGGAAGCTTTACTACTACTAGGGGTCTATAAGGAACATGATTACTAGTATTTGCACTATAGGGGCATTATTACTACTAAGTGTGCTCTGGCAGAGAATTATTTCTATTGGTGGGATTTTCGAGAGGACTGTTACTTTGGGGGGCACCCTGGCACAGTATCAGCTTTGCACAGTTATTTTTGGGTGACATTATCTTTATACTATTAGTGTCTGGGCACAGTTAATTTTTAGAGCACTGTGTGCCAATAATTGTTGAAGGGGGCACTATCTGTGTGGTAGTATTATTTCCAGGGGGACTGTGTCTGTAATATACTATTGGGGGGCAGGAAAGGGTGTTCAGAAGATGTGAAGATGATGGAAATGTGGGAAACTAATGTCTGTTTGTCAATCTCTGCAGAGACGGGAGATGAAAAATCATCATGGCGGTCTGGTCTGAACGGAGAAGATGAGGAAAGAGAACGTCTACAACAAAGGTGACATCACTGGAAAGAGGCATGGGGCGCTATGTAGGAGAGGAGATGCTCCGGCTCCCCCCCCCCCCATCATTTGCAGAAGGAGGATTCAGAGCTGGATGAGGACGGCCAAAGGGGGCAGCAGGCCACGGGTGGGTGGCAGATGCTGGGGGGAACCACAAGCCTTGAGCAGAATCTGGGGAGGGAGGAGAGCGCAGGAGCTTCCTGGCTGTAGCCTGCTGTCTATTGTATGATGTGAAGCAGGCAGTGCAGGACACGCCCTCTCCTCTCCGTATAATGTGTAGAGGCAGGCCTGAATTTCAGCTGTATAGTGTTTGTTGGGAGTGGCCTATTATATGTAGGGGGGCTTATAATAATGGGCGGGGCTGCTTTTTTCACTCCTACAGGGCTTTTAGAAATGGCCAGGCAAAAGAATCAGCGCAGCACGCTACGCGCCCCGCATTTTTAAATATGAAGGGGGCTTTGATAAATGGGTGGGCAAAAGAATTGGCACAGCACGCAAAAGAATTGGCACAGCGCGCTACACGTGCCACATTTTTTGCCTTTCGGACCTCCCTAGATAAAGTTCCTGGGTGCTCCCAGCTTGTGACAAAGGACATTGAAATCCATTGAAAAGTCAGTTAACACTTTCTTGCCGTTATCCATCAAGTTTAGCTTGGCTGCATCTGTATGCTTATATCTAGAAGTTACAGTAAGTATATATCCCATAATATGATTGGATTAATTGTCTCCAATTTCTCCAACCACAAAAAGGGTCTCCAACCTCTGTTTCATCATACCTAAATAGCCAGCAATCACTTGACAACACTTGGAGAGCCACAGGCTGGAGACCATTGCTAGAGATCAACAACAGGAAATGGACTATCTGGAGATCAACTGACAGCATCACTAAAGCATGACAGTAATCGAAGTCAAACTGGGAACTTAGAGTGGCCCAGGAAAAAAAAAAACTAAAAGTGGCCCCATGTTATAGGTGGGTACAAATTGACATGAGGGGCAGCACAAGTTGGTAGGGCCAATAGAAATAGGCAGGGCAAGCAGTACCGCAGTGCACAACAAAATACTGCCCCAGCAGAACCAAATACCACTTTGAAGCACAAAATAGTGCCATCTGCACCACTGTATGAAACTATATTACCATCCTGAGGATGGCAATACCATTGAAGTCAAGAGTGCATCATGCTCCTACATTAATTTATGCTGAGAAAATCAGATTTGTAAGTAGCCAGCTGGCAGCTACAGTATGATGGGTGCTTGGGTGGACACGTGGGCATTGGCCACTCAAAATCTTCCTGAGTGGTCTATGGCCAGTCCGCCCATGGGAGTAATCATCAAAAAACATGTTTGATATCCCAGAGGATCATATCCATGAATGTGAAAACACCATGTAAAACCAACATGGAAAAGTAATTTTTGTTGACTCTGAACTGAACTTTAGCAACCAGTGTCGGAGAGCTGCTGCCACATGATAGGAGAGGATTAGTATAGGTGGTAGATTATCACTTGTATGAAGGCCGATGGAAGATCCTTGGCAAATTAGCATTAACTAATTATTTACATTGATGGTAACCACATAGATTATATCCAGTGGCAGATTGGCAGTAGCCCCTAAAAGGAAACTTCACAGCAGGCCGATGCCCAGGGAACCAACTGAGCCCCCCCTCCTCACCGCTGTCAGCCAGGTAAGTAATGATCTGAAACTCCCCTCCCCTCTTGACTACTGTAAATGACTGTATTGCCATCCTAAGTCAACTACAGTAGGAGGACAGGATGTGGCATCTGGCACTGGCCACCACAGAGTGGTAGTTTTTGGGGAGGTGTTTTGTACTGCTGGGGCAGTATTTTGTGATGTACTGTGGTATCTGATTCTGCTGATGGTGGTATAATATGCTGTAACATGGTATTGCTGGCACCCACCTACTTGTGTTGGCCCTGCCTTCTGTCACTTTGGACACATATACAAAATGGGGCCACATTTAGTTTTTTTCCAAGGCCACTTAACGTTCCAATTCTGCCCCTGATTACTATACTGTATATCCTCCATGGTATATTCATAAAAAGTTAAAAATGAATGAAAAATAAAAACATAAAGGCCATAAAGATAGTTAATAATCTAAACAGACAGCACTTACCAGTGGTTGAAGAGTCAAGAGTTGAGATGCTGCCGGGAGATGTAGGATTTGTTACTTCTGTTAATCCTGTGGAAGTTAACTCAGTGGGGTTTGTAGATGGTTCTGGCGATACAGAAGGTTCTGTGATGGTAGGTGATTTTGGTGATGCTGATGTTGTTTCTCCAGTAGGTGGTTCTGGCAATGCTGATGTTGTTTCTCCAGTAGGTGGTTTTGGCGATACTGATGTTGAGGCAGTAGGTGGTTCTGGCGATGCTGATGTTGTTTCTCCAGTAGGTGGTTCTGGCGATACTGATGTTGAGGCAGTAGGTGGTTCTGGCGATGCTGATGTTGTTTCTCCAGTAGGTGGTTTTGGCGATACTGATGTTGAGGCAGTAGGTGGTTCTGGCGATGCTGATGTTGTTTCTCCAGTAGGTGGTTCTGGCGATGCTGATGTTGAGGCAGTAGGTGGTTCTGGCGATGCTGATGTTGTTTCTCCAGTAGGTGGTTCTGTCGATGCTGATGTTGTTTTTCCAGTGGGTGGTTCTGGCGATGCTGATGTTGTTTTTCCAGAAGGTGAATCTGTAGAAGTACTTTCTGAAGAAAATTCACTTGTGATGTCAGTAGTAGTAATATGTGTAGTTTTACCGGTGGACGATATGTCCATAAAGATACTGGTTGGTGTACTCGTGGATAAAGGTTTCAGTGAAGGGCTGATGGTTGTTCCTGTGAAATTAATTAAAACAAATAATTATAAACATAAATAATTTTTTTCCCTCAAAATGTTTAGCAAAATCTAAAAAAATTCTAAGCAACAAGCGTCAGTTACCGGTACTTTATGTTTGGGTGAACAATATCCATATAACTACATGTATAGAATTGTTCATTGCCTCTGCAGGTTACACAGGTACTGGCCTAATTGTGCAGAATTTAAAATGCAAGACAAAGGTGGAGGCAGCCAAGGGGTGCAAGAGCAAGCGAGGTGTGGTTAAAAACACCATTCACTTGCCCGCTGTCCCAGATGCCCTATTCCCAACCACTCCCGTTCCTTGCAGGACCTATTTACAATCACTTCTTGTGACCAAAATTGGCTTTAATGGTACCTCACAGCTGTGAGATCCTGATAGAGAGAGCGTATTTAAACATGGGTTTTCTACACTAAACAAGACAGAACTTCCTACTGTTGAAGGACCTTATCTCATGTGACCATATACATGCAGGACCTGAAGCCAGTAAGTAAAGCAGCAAAGCTCCACAGAGGAGAAGAGTGTGAGCGGCTCTGTGTACGTACCTCTGTATTTGTGTAGGCGATCTGATCTAGGAAGCTCTGTTTACAGGGGTCAATATTTAGAAAGTTTGCAGTCTGATTTTTATTTAGGGTATCTGAGGTTCGTAGTTATTTTTGAAGTTTAATTTTGGGTCTGCCAAGGGTTCTGCATATATATTTTTGGTGTCATCTTGAATCTTCTGGGTCTGTATTTATTTAGGATACTGGTATGAGGTCCGTGTTCATTAAGAAGTCTGAATGAGTGAAAATTTCCAATAGGCTTTAAGGAGCCTATATATTCGAAACACCCCCCTCTCCCCATAAATCAGCACATTTTTAAAAATCTGACACCTCAAATTATTTAAAATGGTATTTTACAGGATAAACTCAAAATGAAAGCAAAAGGTTTCTTTTTTTCCCCCAGATATTCATTTTTAATTCATTCTTGGCAGGTGATAAAAGAGAAATAAAATTTAATGGGGCAGATCTACTAATTCTATAGATGGTGTAAACTAAGACTGACTTTCTCGACATGCACCAGATATAGTAAGGATGTCCTTGTGGATTTTGGTGCCTCGGTTTTTTAGGATGCTTTAAAGGCACCATTTCAGGTTTGCAGAAGCCTTGAAGTGCCAAAACACAATAAACACCCCCAAAACTCTTAATTTTGGAAACTATACATCTCATCTAAGGATATAGTGAACCCACGGGTGTTTTTTTTTTAGAATTCATTAGAATTGGGCAGTACATTTTTTTAAATACATTTCCCCAATAATATGTAGTATTAGCTCAATGTTTTCATTTAAAAACAACCCCACACATTGTTGCACATTTTCTCAAAAGTAAAGCAATACCCCTTATGTGGTCATTAACTGCTGTTTGGGCACACGCAGAGCTCAGAAGGGAAAGAGCGTCATTTGGCTTATTGAAAATAGATTTTGCTTAAATTATTTTCTAAGAGGCATAACTTTTTAATTTTTCTTCCCTGAGCTGTTGTCAGGGCATTTAATATTTTTTTTGTGGCATGAGCTGTAGGTTTCTATTGGTACTATTTTGTGGCACCTATAATTTTTTTATTGATTTTTATTACATTTTTTGGGAAGTAATAGCTTTTCTGTGTTTTTATTTTTATTTTGACTCAAATTATGACAAAACCAAAAGGATGTTGTTGTTTTTTGTTTCCCTATGTTTGCATCATAAAATCATGTAAAAATCAGTTGTATTTTGTCCCACTAGGGGAGATAAGCGAAATGATTCTAACAAATCGAATTCCTTCATTATCAGCTTTCTGGAGGGGCTTATCTAGCTGCTCAAGGAACCTCTCCCCTTCCCCCCATTTTTGCCTGGTCCAGACATCTCCTCTGGCCTTGTCAAACCTGTGCCAGAGCTATTGCTTCGAGTATGGCCGCATGCACACAACCGTTCCATTTTTTGCGGTCCGCAAAAACATGGAAGCCGCTCGTGTGCCTTCCGCAATTTGTGGAATGGAACTGGCGGCCCATTGTAGAAATGCCTATTCTTGTCCACAAAACGGACAAGAATAGGACATGTTATATTTTTTTTTGTGGGGCTACGGAACGGAGTGCTGTCCGCATCTTTTGTGGCCCCATTGAAGTGAATCGGTCCACATCTGAGCCACCAAAACAACGGCTATGTGCATGAGGCCTATCAGTGCAAAAGCAGACGATCCTCTGCTGCTACCGGCCACACATGCAACGCTTAAACCTGGGATTGGAGGTGACTGCTCCATGCAATTTGGGAGTATCCAGACGTCAGCTGATTTTGAATGAATTACATTTCAATGCTTCTGTATTGCAATATAGGAGGATGTCTCCCCCTGAGAATCCTGACGCAAAACACGTGTCGGGGTCTCTTGGAGGTGCCGCCAGCCGGGTCTGTATTAGGTATATGTTGTGAATCATGTTTTTTTAATCTAGGTGGGGGAGCCACAGGATCTGAAAAAAAGAATTGCTGCTCTACATAAAGAAGGATGAGGCTATAAGAAGATTGCCAGCACCCTGAAACTGAGCTGTAGCACGGCGGCCAAGACCATACAGCCATTTACCAAGACAGGTTCCACTCAGAACATGCCTCACCATGGTCCACCAAAGAAGTGCACATGCTTAGCGTCCTATCTAGAGGCTGTATGAGTGCTGCCAGCATTGCTGCAGAAGTTACAGCATGTCTCCAGACCTAAACCCTATTGAGCATCTGTGGGGCATCCTCAAATGGAAGGTGGAGGAGAGCAAGGTCTCTAACATCCACCAGCTCCGTGATGTCGCCATGAAGGATGGAAGAGGATTCCAGTGACAACCTGTGAAGCTCTAGTACACTTCATGCCCAAGACAGTTAAAGGGGTTATCCAGGTTCAGAGCTGATCCCGGACATATCCCCATTTTCACCCAGGCAGCCCCCCTGACTTGAGCATCAGAGCATTTCATGCTCCGCTGCTCTCCTTTGCCCTGCGCTAAATATTTATGATGTAGTATTACAGGTTTATGACGCATTAAAGGCTTATGATGTAATATTACAGGTTTATGACATCATATTACAGGCTTATGATGTAGTATTACAGTTTTATGATGTAGTATTACAGGTTTATTATGTAGTTTTACAGGTTTACGATGTAATATTACAGGTTTATAACGTAGTATTATGAGTTTTCTGAAGTAGTATTACAGGTTTATTATGTGGTATTACAGGTTTATGATGTAGTTTTACAGGTTTATGAAGTAGTATTACAGGTTTATGATGCAGTATTACAGGTTTATGATGTAATATTACAGGTTTATGATGTAATATTACAGGTTTATGATGTAATATTACAGGTTTATGATGTAATATTTCAGGTTTATGACGTAGTATTACAGGCTTATGATGTAATATTACATGTTTATGATGTAGTATTACAGGCTTATGATGTAATATTACAGATTTATGATGTAATATTACAGGTTTATGATGTAGTATTACAGTTTTATGACGTAGTATTACAGGTTTATGATGTAATATTACGGGTTTATGATGTAGTATTAAAGGTTTATAACGTAGTATTACAGGTTTATGATGTAGTACTACAGGTTTATGATGTAGTATTAGTATTATACTGCTGATCTGTATTTCATGACCCTGCATTTTTCTTTCAAGTTCACAATGCAAATGCTCAAATACCCTAAATGTGAATACCCCAATACCATAAAACAGCCCAAATGTCATTTACGCTGTACCTGGTCCAACCACGATCATTTTACAGGTGTTAATCAAAATGTCATAACACAAACAGGACACTTTATCAGTAGGTCCTCCATTACCGCAGAAAATATCTGAATAAAATAGAATGAGAAGCAGTTATCAGTATCATTGCATAAATACTATACGTAAAATGTTTTACTGCATTTTGTTACAAATATCAAATGTGTCCATAAAGTACGAGAAAACATAACTTCTATCATATTGTCCCTATTCAGGACAGTATAGTGTAACTATCATTATCTTACCCTCTATATTCCAAACCTTAACCACATGTTACATGTGAGAGTATGTATATTCGAGGTGAGCGAACCATTCGAGTCCAAATAGGATCGGCTCCAATTGCCCAAAAAGTTGGTATAATAGAGCCCCCTCTTGTTATCTCTTTTTTTTTGGTTTATTTTTTATGTTTTTTCCGTGCCCCCACATCTCTAGTAAATGAAGTGACACTGACATACATAGCTGTGGGTAAACGCATGTTTGACGACGTTAACATACAGTGCAATTAATATCACACCGCATCGGCAAATGTCTCATGATTTTTTATATTCCAAAGCTTCCAAAAATTTTTAAAACATACACACAGTGTAATAGGATTGTGGAATTCAATCCAAATTTCAGGGTAAATTCGATTTGCCGTGAAGCCAAATTTCCTCGTGCTTCATGGTAGCAAATCGATTTAACCTAAAATACAGTAGTTTAAAAAACTAAAATAATCTTACTTACCTCCTCCATTTGCTCGTGATGGGTCAGCCGCTGCCATCTTGATTGAAGATCTCTGCCGAAAACCCGTGCATGGTAAAGTATGATGTCACCTCGCTGTCTGGCATGATGACATCATCTGGGGGCCACCCAAGATTTTGCTCAAGATCTTTAAGCAAGATGGCGGCCATTGGTGCGCCCTGTCATTGCAGCCACTACATACAAAAAAAGGCGCTGCGTGGCGAAGTAATTTGTCACGAAGCAAATTTTTTTGTTAAATTAATCGACTAGATTCAAGCCCTTTTTGTAAATGCCACAAATTGTTATGTAGCAGGGTATATTCTATTTAACTTTTTTGTGTTTTTATAGTTTTTCCATTTCTAATCTTTAGATTGGATGTAATCTGGGAAATGATGGGATCACCATTATCATAGATATGAAGCTACCATTTTAAATACTGGAGCTTGAGTCAATTTGATCTACTACAACATGGCAACTTAGGGGTTGTGTCATCTCAGACAATGGGGGCTTATTGGGACATGCACCTATCAGATGATGGGGCATATCCTAGCGATATGCCCCCATTGTCTGAGATGGAAATACCCCTTTAAAAAGAGAAAAGAAGAAAAAACATTATTCTTTGTTGATGTGCCAAATTATTTTTATGTTACCTTTATTATCCTACACATTGACAGGAGAGTGGCTTATATCCTGTCCCTTTGATGATATTGCTTGGTGTGTAGGGTTGAGCGAACCCAAACTGTAAAGTTCAGGTTCGTACCGAACTTTAGGATTTTTGGAACCCAGACCCCAAACCCGAACATTTTAGTAAAAGTTTGGTTTCGGGTTCGGTGTTCGGCGCTTTCTTGGCGCTTTTTGAAAGGCTGCAGAGCAGCCAATCAACAAGCGGTTAACTGTCTGACCTTAGAAGCCATCACAGCCATGCCTACTAATGGCATGGCTGTGATTGGCCAGTGCAGCATGTGACCCAGGCTCTATATAAGCTGGAGTCACGCAGCGCTGCACGTCACTCTGCTGTTACACGTGTAGGGAGAGGATGCGGCTGGACTGGTGATTTCAGGGAGAGAATAGGAAAGAATCTAACTCAGCGATCTACAGAGAAATAGTTGTGTGGGTGCAGGGCACAATCGTTTTACCCTGCCCTGAGCCCATTGACCCAAAAAAACTAACTTTTATAATTCTGTTAGTTAGGTGGGCGGCGGCGGCCATTTTATGCAAGCTCAGTGCACCAGCACTGCATCTGAGATTTTGGGACATTGCCAAAAAAATGCTGATTTGCAATCTACAACATCTGGATTAGTCAGTGTGCAATTTAAGGTAGAAATACACCCATCATTTTCTGGGGTTTAGAAAACACACTATAAAAAAAAAAAGTATTTTCCTGATCTGCAAGTGTTAAATTCAAGTTTAATATATACAGCTTTCATATTCTGTTACAAAAAAAACACTTTTGGGCAATATACAACATCTGGATTAGTCAGTGTGCAATTTAAGCTAGAAATACACCCATCATTTTCTGTGGTTTTTAAAACACACTTTTTTGACAAAAAACACTATTTGTGGCTTTGATTCAGGCATTTGAAATACAGCCATTTGGTGCAAATAAATATTTAATTTAGGCCTACACTGGTTCAGGCCATGTGAGATACTCCCTCTACATACAGGGGTTTGATTCAGGCATTCAGCACTATAATTAAACACCCATTTAGGGCAAGATCCTAAATTAGAGAAATATGAGGAGAGCGTCAAATAAGGGACGTGGCCCAGGTCGTGGTGCTGCTGGTGGAGCTCCTGTTGCAGGGAGAGAACGTGGTCGATCTGTGCCAGCTACACGCACAAGTGAAACACCTTCCTCAAGTGCAAGTAGGCGACAAAACCTGCAGCGGTAGTTGGTTGGGCCTAATGCTGCTCTACGAATGGTGAGGCCTAAACAAGTAGAGGCGATAGTAGATTGGGTTGCTGACAGTGGATCCAGTTCCTTTACATTGTCTCCCACCCAGTCTCCTGCTGAAAGACCACAGTTGGCACCTGCAGCCGGTGTCCATCAGTCTTTCACCTCACCCCCTTGCAAATCAGCCAAGCAGTCTGAGCCCCAAGTCATGCAGCAGTCTCTTCTGCTTTTTGATGACTCTGTTAGCAGGGTTTCCCAGGGCCATCCACCTAATCCCTGCCCCAGACGTGGAAGAGATTGAGTGCACCGATGCCCAACCACTTATATTTCAAGATGAGTAAATGGGACGACCATCGCAGCACGTCTCGGATGATGACGAAACACAGGTGCCAACTGCTGGGGCTTTCGAAAGTGTGCAGACTGACAAGGAAGACAGGAGTGAAGACTGTGTGGAAGATGATGTGGAGAACGATGAGGTCCTCGACCCCACATGGAATCAAGGTCATGCGAGTGACCTATGTAGTTCGGAGGAAGAGGCAGTGGTCGCACAGAGCCACCAGCACAGCAGAAGAGGGAGCAGGGTGCAAAAGGGAAGCGGCCGTCCCCTAGACAGTACACCTCCTACTGCCCACCGCAGCAAGGGACCGAGCACACCAAAGCCAGCTCCAAGGAGTTCCCTGGCGTGGCAGTTCTTCAATGTGCTGACGACAAGACACGGGTGGTTTGCATGCTGTGCAATCAGAGCCTGAAGCGAGGCATAAACCTTCTCAACCTGAGCACAACCTGCATGACCAGGCATCTAAGTGCAAAGCACGAGCTGCAGTGGAGTAGACACCTCAAAAACCAAGAAAGGTCTCTGGCTCCTCCTGCTTCCTCTTCTGCTGCAGTCTCGGCCTCTTCATCCACCTCTGGAGTGACAGTGGCACCTGCCACCCCGCAAACAGAGGATCTGCCAGCAACACCAACACCTGGGTCACCAATTATCAACACAATGTCCCACGGAAGTGTTCAGCTCTCCATCTCCAAAACGCTGGGGAGGAAGAGGAAATACCCCCCTACCCACCTGCGATCCCTGGCCATGAATGCCAGCATTTCTAAATTACTAGCCTTTGAAATGCTGTCATTCCGTCTGGTGGAGATGGATAGTTTTAATGGCCTTATGGTGGTGGCAGTCCCACAGTACGTCGTGCCCACCCGCCACTACTTTTCCGGGAGAGGCATCCCTTCCCTCCACAACCAAGTAGGGGACAAAATCAGGTGTGCACTGCGCAACGCCATCTGTGGCAAGGTGCACCTCATTACGGATACGTGGACCAGTAAGCGCGGTCAGAGATGTTATATCTCCATAACAGCACACTGGGTAAATGCAGTGGCGGCTGGGCCTGAGGCGGATAGCAGTTTGGCACACCTCAGTTTGCCTCCTGTTGCTTCCTCCTCCTACTCTGCTTCCTCATCCTCTACCAGCTCCTCATCCGGTCAGCGTAACACCTTCACCACCAACTCCAGCACAGCCAGGGGTACACATCAGCAGGCAGTTTTAAAACGTATCTGCGCAGGAGCTGTGGACGGGCCTTGAACAACAGACCAATAAGTGGTTTGTGCCAGTCAGCCCTTAAGCCCGGCCTGGTGGTGTGCGATAATGGGCGAAATCTCGTAGCAGCTCTGGGACTAGCTGGTTTGATGCATATCCCTTGCCTCGCGCATGTGCTGAATTTGGTGGTGCAGAGATTCCTTAAAAATTACCCCGATATGTCAGAGCTGCTGCATAAAGTGCGGGCCATCTGTGCGCATTTTCGGCGTTCCAATCCTGCTGCTCGCCTGTCAGCGCTGCAGCGTAACTTCGGCCTTCCCGCTCACCGCCTCATATGGGACGTGCCAATAAGGTGGAACTCCACCTTGCACATGCTGGCCAGACTGTGCAAGCAGCAGGCGATAGTGGAGTTTAAACTGCAGCACACACGGGTGAGTCGCTCGGCGGAACAGCACCACTTCACCACCAATGACTGGGCCTCCATGCGAGACCTGTGTTCCTTGTTGCGCTGTTTCGAGTACTCCACCAACATGGCCAGTGCCGATAACGCAGTTCTCATCGTTACTATCCCACTTTTATGCCTCCTTAAAAAAAAAACACTCCTGGCGATGATGGAAGAGGATGTGGCACAGGAGGAGGAGGAGGAAGAGGGATCATTTCGTAGGGTTTCTGGCCAGTCATTCACAAGTGGCTCCGAGGGTGGGTTCCTGCACCCACAAACCCAAGGTACACAATTGTCCAGCCTGGGCACAGTTCTGGAGGATGAGGAGGAGGAGATTGAGGAGGAGGAACCATGTTGGGTGGCACCCAGACCAGCTCATGGCCATCACTGGTGCGTGGATGGAGGGATACAGAGGACACAGACGATACACCTCCCACAGAGGACAGCTTTTAGTTGCCTCTGGGCAGCCTGGCACACATGAGCGATTACATGCTGCAGTGTCTCCGCAATGACCGCTGAGTTGCCCACATTCTAACTTGTGCTGATTACTGGGTGGCCACGCTGCTGGATACCCGTTACAAGGACAACGTATCGTTCTTAATTCTGACACTGGAGCGTGATCGTAAGAAGCGCCGAGTACAAGCGCACGCTGGTAGACGCGCTCCTGGTGGCATTCCCACCTGACAGCGGGGGCACAGTGGAAGCACAAGGCGAAGGCAGAGGACGAGGAAGAGGTCGCCAACGCAGCTGGGGCACCGCCAGCACCTCCGAAGGCAGGGTTAGCATGGCAAAAATGTGGAAAAGCTTTGTCAGCACGCCACAACAACCAGCACCACCAGCTGATATGGAACATCTTAGCAGGAGGCAGCATTTTACTAACATGGTGGAGCAGTATGTGTGCACACGCCTACACGTACTGAATGACGGGTCTGCCCCCTTCAACTTCTGGGTCTCCAAATTGGGCACATGGCTTGAGCTTGCCCTTTACGCCTTGGAGGTGCTGGCCTGCCCTGCAGCCAGTGTATTGTCTGAACGTGTATTTAGCACGGCAGGGGGCGTCATCACAGACAAGCGCATCCGCCTGTCCACAGCCAATGTGGACAAGCTCACGTTCATTAAAATGAACCAGGCATGGATCCCTCAGGACTTGTCTGTACCTTGTCCAGAATAGACATGTATTCCGGCCACTAACCAGCCATTGTTATACTGCAGCGCAATTGCTCATGTTTGTATTTTGGATATTTCACACTCTTTTGGAGTGTACCTTAATTTAAAAAAAATTCAATTAAATCCAAAATCCTTTGTTGGCTATCTTATCCTCCTCCACTGCCTCTTTCACTTACTCCACTGTGTCCACCGCCTCCTCAAACTCCTAATCCATATGGAACTCCACCTAATAAATCAATTTATCTTTTTTATGTACGTGTTTTATTTTATATCATTTAACTACTTTGTCATTAACATTTTCGAGTGAAATTCACCAAATTTTTGGGTGTATAGTACCACTGCTATACCTAGTAGGCCGGTTAACAAAAAAAAAAAAATTGTCATGAACATTTTCTGGTGAAATTCAGCAATTTTTGGGTGTACAGTACCACTGCTAAACCTAGTAGGCCGGCAGAAAACAATAAAAAACAATTGTCATTAACATTTTCTGGTGAAATTAACCAATTTTTGTGTGTATAGTACTACTGCTATACCTATTAGAATGGTTAAGCAATAATAAAATTTGTCTGTTACATTTTAGGGTGAAATTAACCAATTTTTGGGTGTATAGTACCACTGCTATACCTAGTAGGCTGGTTAACAAAAAAAAATAATTGTCGTGAACATTTTCTGGTGAAATTCAGCATTTTTGGGGTGTATAGTACCACTGCTATACCTAGTATGCCGGTTAAAAAATAAAATAAAAATTGTCATTAACATTTTCTGGTGAAATTCACCAATTTTTGGGTGTATAGTACCACTGCTATAATAGATTGTCTTCTATCAGAAATTGCATAGACCCAACCACACTCATTCACAACCCAACACAGAATGACGTCCTTGCCTGCTGCACCATTGTGTGGCTCATCCAAATTGTCTGTCAGCTTTAGAGCCAATCAGGGCAAAGTCCTTCCCAACTTCCTCTCAGGGTCATGTGAGCATCCTTCCTCTTCCTCCCTCTGACATGTGCAGTAAAATGGTGCTGCTGGCCGTTTTACTGGATTTGTCCAAAAGAAACCTATAAAGCTTTGAGTTTGGATGCCGAACAAAATGTTTCAAAGTTTGTAAAGAACCGGGGTAGTTACAGACTGGTTTGTTCATCTCGAATGTATATCTGTGTGTATGTACGCTAATAGACCTTTTTTTATGAGCATCTGCTTACTTTGCATTGGTTTATGCACGCTAAAGTTTAGCATATGGCTTATGTATAGGTGTCACCTATACATAAGCTTAATGCTAGAAATTGTAGACAGTTTCGAGAAAAAAACAAAAAACCTTTTCTTAGGGGAACATGTCACCATGATCTTGGATTACTAACTGCAGTACTACATGAATAGTACTGCAGAAAATAATTACAGATCGCTGTTTTTTATTTTCCTACTGTTCGATATTCCCTTACGGTCAGCTCGCAAAGTGCAGCTTTAGGGTAACAGGAGGAAGTAGGAAAATAAAAAATACGTATCTAGACTACTTATCTGCACTACCAATAATGCAGTACTAGAGATGACAGTCCAATGTTGTGGTGACTGATTCACTTTAGGCAAAGAAAGGTATTAACAATATAGGCAGACAAAATAGCTCAAGAAAGGCCATACCTGGTACAGTAATAATTGTGGCTTTACACTTGGTTCCAAAAAATCCTGGTGCACATACACAAAGACTGGGAAGAAGTACACCATCAATAAGTGAACAGTTTCCTAAACCAAATGCACAAATAACATAGGTAAAAAATTAACATAAAACACATACTATAACAAATTTCAACTATCACCAGTAGGGATGAGCGAACTCGAACTGTATAGTTCGGGTTCGTACCGAATTTTGGGGTGTCCGTGACACGGACCCGAACCCGGACATTTTCGTAAAAGTCCGGGTTCGGGTTCGGTGTTCGTCGCTTTCTTGGCGCTTTTGTGACGCTTTCTTGGCGCTTTTTGAAAGGCTGCAAAGCAGCCAATCAACAAGCGTCATACTACTTGCCCCAAGAGGCCATCACAGCCATGCCTACTATTGGCATGGCTGTGATTGGCCAGAGCACCATGTGACCCAGCCTCTATTTAAGCTGGAGTCACATAGCGCCGCCCGTCACTCTGCTCTGATTAGCGTAGGGAGAGGTTGCGGCTGCGACAGTAGGGCGAGATTAGGCAGATTAACTCCTCCAAAGGACTTGATTAACTGATCGATCTGCAGCTGTGGATCATTGAGCTGCTGATCCTCAATTGCTCACTGTTTTTAGGCTGCCCAGACCGTTTGTCAGTCACATTTTTCTGGGGTGATCGGCGGCCATTTTGTGTCTTGTGGTGCGCCAGCACAAGCTGCGACCAAGTGCATTTAACCCTCAATGGTGTGGTTGTTTTTTGGCTAAAGCCTACATCAGGGTGAAGCTGTCACACCAAGTGCATTTAACCAGCAATAGTCTGTTCATTTTTTGGCCATATACAAAATCAGGGGCAAGCTGCGCCTGTCACCAAGTGCATTTAACCCTCAATGGTGTGGTTGTTTTTTGGCTAAAGCCTACATCAGGGTGAAGCTGTCACACCAAGTGCATTTAACCAGCAATAGTCTGTTCATTTTTTGGCCATATACAAAATCAGGGGCAAGCTGCGCCTGTCACCAAGTGCATTTAACCCTCAATGGTGTGGTTGTTTTTTGGCTAAAGCCTACATCAGGGTGAAGCTGTCACACCAAGTGCATTTAACCAGCAATAGTCTGTTCATTTTTTGGCCATATACAAAATCAGGGGCAAGCTGCGCCTGTCACCAAGTGCATTTAACCCTCAATGGTGTGGTTGTTTTCTGGCTAAAGCCTACATCAGGGTGAAGCTGTCACACCAAGTGCATTTAACCAGCAATAGTCTGTTTATTTTTTGGCCATATACTACATCAGGGGCAAGCTGCGCCCGTCACCAAGTGCATTTAACCCTCAGTAGTGTGGTTGGTCAAGCTGTGACACCTAGTGCATTTAACCAGCAATAGTCTGTTCATTTTTTGGCCATATACTACATCAGGGGCAAGCTGCGCCCGTCACCAAGTGCATTTAACCAGCAATAGTGTGGTTATTTTTTGGCCATATCCCAGTCTAATTCTGTCACTAAATCCATACCGGTCACCCAGCGCCTAAATACTAGGCCTCAAATTTATATCCCGCTAAATCTCTCGTTACCGCTGTCCTGTTGTAGCTGGGAAAGTTATTTAGTGTCCGTCAAAGCACATTTTTTGTTCTGGGTTGAAGTACAATTCCCAATTTAGCAATTTCATAATTTAGTGGTTTCTGCTATATCAGAGCTATTTGAAATCTATCCCTAAAAGGGTATATAATATTCAAGGTGCACATTGGGTCATTCAGAATAACTTCACACACACCCGCTACTGTGTATTTTCAAGTCTAATTCTGTCACTAAACCCATACCTGTCACCCAGCGCCTAAATACTAGGCCTCAAATTTATATCCTGCTAAATCTCTCGTTACCGCTGTCCTGTTGTAGCTGGGAAAGTTATTTAGTGTCCGTCAAAGCACATTTTTTGTTCTGGGTTGAAGTACAATTCCCAATTTAGCAATTTCATAATTTAGTGGTTTCTGCTATATCAGAGCTATTTGAAATCTATCCCTAAAAGGGTATATAATATTCAAGGTGCACATTGGGTCATTCAGAATAACTTCACACACACCCGCTACTGTGTATTTCCAAGTCTAATTCTGTCACTAAACCCATACCTGTCACCCAGCGCCTAAATACTAGGCCTCAAATTTATATCCTGCTAAATCTCTCGTTACCGCTGTCCTGTTGTAGCTGGGAAAGTTATTTAGTGTCCGTCAAAGCACATTTTTTGTTCTGGGTTGAAGTACAATTCCCAATTTAGCAATTTCATAATTTAGTGGTTTCTGCTATATCAGAGCTATTTGAAATCTATCCCTAAAAGGGTATATAATATTCAAGGTGCACATTGGGTCATTCAGAATAACTTCACACACACCCGCTACTGTGTATTTCCAAGTCTAATTCTGTCACTAAACCCATACCTGTCACCCAGCGCCTAAATACTAGGCCTCAAATTTATATCCTGCTAAATCTCTCGTTACCGCTGTCCTGTTGTAGCTGGGAAAGTTATTTAGTGTCCGTCAAAGCACATTTTTTGTTCTGGGTTGAAATACAATTCCCAATTTAGCAATTTCATAATTTAGTGGTTTCTGCTATATCAGAGCTATTTGAAATCTATCCCTAAAAGGGTATATAATATTCAAGGTGCACATTGGGTCATTCAGAATAACTTCACACACACCCGCTACTGTGTATTTCCAAGTCTAATTCTGTCACTAAACCCATACCTGTCACCCAGCGCCTAAATACTAGGCCTCAAATTTATATCCTGCTAAATCTCTCGTTACCGCTGTCCTGTTGTAGCTGGGAAAGTTATTTAGTGTCCGTCAAAGCACATTTTTTGTTCTGGGTTGAAATACAATTCCCAATTTAGCAATTTCATAATTTAGTGGTTTCTGCTATATCAGAGCTATTTGAAATCTATCCCTAAAAGGGTATATAATATTCAAGGTGCACATTGGGTCATTCAGAATAACTTCACACACACCCGCTACTGTGTATTTCCAAGTCTAATTCTGTCACTAAACCCATACCTGTCACCCAGCGCCTAAATACTAGGCCTCAAATTTATATCCTGCTAAATCTCTCGTTACCGCTGTCCTGTTGTAGCTGGGAAAGTTATTTAGTGTCCGTCAAAGCACATTTTTTGTTCTGGGTTGAAATACAATTCCCAATTTAGCAATTTCATAATTTAGTGGTTTCTGCTATATCAGAGCTATTTGAAATCTATCCCTAAAAGGGTATATAATATTCAAGGTGCACATAGGGTCATTCAGAATAACTTCACACACACCCGCTACTGTGTATTTCCAAGTCTAATTCTGTCACTAAACCCATACCTGTCACCCAGCGCCTAAATACTAGGCCTCAAATTTATATCCCTGCTAAATCTCTCGT
The DNA here is from genome assembly GCF_014858855.1 of Bufo gargarizans. NCBI lineage: Eukaryota > Metazoa > Chordata > Amphibia > Anura > Bufonidae > Bufo > Bufo gargarizans. The sequence continues at coordinate 37,142,037 of NC_058081.1, forward strand.
TACCGCTGTCCTGTTGTAGCTGGGAAAGTTATTTAGTGTCCGTCAAAGCACATTTTTTGTTCTGGGTTGAAGTACAATTCCCAATTTAGCAATTTCATAATTTAGTGGTTTCTGCTATATCAGAGCTATTTGAAATCTATCCCTAAAAGGGTATATAATATTCAAGGTGCACATTGGGTCATTCAGAATAACTTCACACACACCCGCTACTGTGTATTTCCAAGTCTAATTCTGTCACTAAACCCATACCTGTCACCCAGCGCCTAAATACTAGGCCTCAAATTTATATCCTGCTAAATCTCTCGTTACCGCTGTCCTGTTGTAGCTGGGAAAGTTATTTAGTGTCCGTCAAAGCACATTTTTTGTTCTGGGTTGAAGTACAATTCCCAATTTAGCAATTTCATAATTTAGTGGTTTCTGCTATATCAGAGCTATTTGAAATCTATCCCTAAAAGGGTATATAATATTCAAGGTGCACATTGGGTCATTCAGAATAACTTCACACACACCCGCTACTGTGTATTTCCAAGTCTAATTCTGTCACTAAACCCATACCTGTCACCCAGCGCCTAAATACTAGGCCTCAAATTTATATCCTGCTAAATCTCTCGTTACCGCTGTCCTGTTGTAGCTGGGAAAGTTATTTAGTGTCCGTCAAAGCACATTTTTTGTTCTGGGTTGAAGTACAATTCCCAATTTAGCAATTTCATAATTTAGTGGTTTCTGCTATATCAGAGCTATTTGAAATCTATCCCTAAAAGGGTATATAATATTCAAGGTGCACATTGGGTCATTCAGAATAACTTCACACACACCCGCTACTGTGTATTTCCAAGTCTAATTCTGTCACTAAACCCATACCTGTCACCCAGCGCCTAAATACTAGGCCTCAAATTTATATCCTGCTAAATCTCTCGTTACCGCTGTCCTGTTGTAGCTGGGAAAGTTATTTAGTGTCCGTCAAAGCACATTTTTTGTTCTGGGTTGAAGTACAATTCCCAATTTAGCAATTTCATAATTTAGTGGTTTCTGCTATATCAGAGCTATTTGAAATCTATCCCTAAAAGGGTATATAATATTCAAGGTGCACATTGGGTCATTCAGAATAACTTCACACACACCCGCTACTGTGTATTTCCAAGTCTAATTCTGTCACTAAACCCATACCTGTCACCCAGCGCCTAAATACTAGGCCTCAAATTTATATCCTGCTAAATCTCTCGTTACCGCTGTCCTGTTGTAGCTGGGAAAGTTATTTAGTGTCCGTCAAAGCACATTTTTTGTTCTGGGTTGAAATACAATTCCCAATTTAGCAATTTCATAATTTAGTGGTTTCTGCTATATCAGAGCTATTTGAAATCTATCCCTAAAAGGGTATATAATATTCAAGGTGCACATTGGGTCATTCAGAATAACTTCACACACACCCGCTACTGTGTATTTCCAAGTCTAATTCTGTCACTAAACCCATACCTGTCACCCAGCGCCTAAATACTAGGCCTCAAATTTATATCCTGCTAAATCTCTCGTTACCGCTGTACTGTTGTTGCTGGGAAAGATATTTAGTGTCCGTCAAAGCACATTTTTTGTTCTGGGTTGAAATACAATTCCCAATTTAGCAATTTCATAATTTAGTGGTTCCTGCTATATCAGAGCTATTTGAAATCTATCCCTAAAAGGGTATATAATATTCAAGGTGCACATAGGGTCATTCAGAATAACTTCACACACACCCTCTACTGTGTATTTCCAAGTCTAATTCTGTCACTAAACCCATACCTGTCACCCAGCGCCTAAATACTAGGCCTCAAATTTATATCCTGCTAAATCTCTCGTTACCGCTGTACTGTTGTTGCTGGGCAAGATATTTAGTGTCCGTCAAAGCACATTTTTTGTTCTGGGTTGAAATACAATTCCCAATTTAGCAATTTCATAATTTAGTGGTTCCTGCTATATCAGAGCTATTTGAAATCTATCCCAAAAAGGGTATATAATATTCAAGGTGCACATAGGGTCATTCAGAATAACTTCACACACACGCTTCTGTGCATTTCCAAGTCTAATTCTGTCACTAAATCCATACCGGTCACCCAGCGCCTAAATACTAGGCCTCAAATTTATATCCCGCTGAATTTGAATACAATACATTGGGCCAAATAATATATTTGTTGTTGTGGTGAACCATAACAATGAGAAAAACATCTAGTAAGGGACGCGGACGTGGACATGGTCGTGGTGGTGTTAGTGGACCCTCTGGTGCTGGGAGAGGACGTGGCCGTTCTGCCACATCCACACGTCCTAGTGTACCAACTACCTCAGGTCCCAGTAGCCGCCAGAATTTACAGCGATATATGGTGGGGCCCAATGCCGTTCTAAGGATGGTAAGGCCTGAGCAGGTACAGGCATTAGTCAATTGGGTGGCCGACAGTGGATCCAGCACGTTCACATTATCTCCCACCCAGTCTTCTGCAGAAAGCGCACAGATGGCGCCTGAAAACCAACCCCATCAGTCTGTCACATCACCCCCATGCATACCAGGGAAACTGTCTCAGCCTCAAGTTATGCAGCAGTCTCTTATGCTGTTTGAAGACTCCGCTGGCAGGGTTTCCCAAGGGCATCCACCTAGCCCTTCCCCAGCGGTGAAAGACATAGAATGCACTGACGCACAACCACTTATGTTTCCTGATGATGAGGACATGGGAATACCACCTCAGCATGTCTCTGATGATGACGAAACACAGGTGCCAACTGCTGCGTCTTTCTGCAGTGTGCAGACTGAACAGGAGGTCAGGGATCAAGACTGGGTGGAAGACGATGCAGGGGACGATGAGGTCCTAGACCCCACATGGAATGAAGGTCGTGCCACTGACTTTCACAGTTCGGAGGAAGAGGCAGTGGTGAGACCGAGCCAACAGCGTAGCAAAAGAGGGAGCAGTGGGCAAAAGCAGAACACCCGCCGCCAAGAGACTCCGCCTGCTACTGACCGCCGCCATCTGGGACCGAGCACCCCAAAGGCAGCTTCAAGGAGTTCCCTGGCATGGCACTTCTTCAAACAATGTGCTGACGACAAGACCCGAGTGGTTTGCACGCTGTGCCATCAGAGCCTGAAGCGAGGCATTAACGTTCTGAACCTGAGCACAACCTGCATGACCAGGCACCTGCATGCAAAGCATGAACTGCAGTGGAGTAAACACCTTAAAACCAAGGAAGTCACTCAGGCTCCCCCTGCTACCTCTTCTGCTGCTGCCGCCTCGGCCTATTCTGCTGCTGCCGCCTCGGCCTCTTCCTCCGCCTCTGGAGGAACGTTGGCACCTGCCGCCCAGCAAACAGGGGATGTACCACCAACACCACCACCACCACCTCCGTCACCAAGCGTCTCAACCATGTCACACGCCAGCGTTCAGCTCTCCATCTCACAAACATTTGATAGAAAGCGTAAATTCCCACCTAGCCACCCTCGATCCCTGGCCCTGAATGCCAGCATTTCTAAACTACTGGCCTATGAAATGCTGTCATTTAGGCTGGTGGACACAGACAGCTTCAAACAGCTCATGTCGCTTGCTGTCCCACAGTATGTTGTTCCCAGCCGGCACTACTTCTCCAAGAGAGCCGTGCCTTCCCTGCACAACCAAGTATCCGATAAAATCAAGTGTGCACTGCGCAACGCCATCTGTAGCAAGGTCCACCTAACCACAGATACGTGGACCAGTAAGCACGGCCAGGGACGCTATATCTCCCTAACTGCACACTGGGTAAATGTAGTGGCAGCTGGGCCCCAGGCGGAGAGCTGTTTGGCGCACGTCCTTCCGCCGCCAAGGATCGCAGGGCAACATTCTTTGCCTCCTGTTGCCACCTCCTCCTTCTCGGCTTCCTCCTCCTCTTCTTCCACCTGCTCATCCAGTCAGCCACACACCTTCACCACCAACTTCAGCACAGCCCGGGGTAAACGTCAGCAGGCCATTCTGAAACTCATATGTTTGGGGGACAGGCCCCACACCGCACAGGAGTTGTGGCGGGGTATTGAACAACAGACCGACGAGTGGTTGCTGCCGGTGAGCCTCAAGCCCGGCCTGGTGGTGTGTGATAATGGGCGAAATCTCGTTGCAGCTCTGGGACTAGCCAATTTGACGCACATCCCTTGCTTGGCGCATGTGCTGAATTTGGTGGTGCAGAAGTTCATTCACAACTACCCCGACATGTCAGAGCTGCTGCATAAAGTGCGGGCCGTCTGTTCGCGCTTCCGGCGTTCACATCCTGCCGCTGCTCGCCTGTCTGCGCTACAGCGTAACTTCGGCCTTCCCGCTCACCGCCTCATATGCGACGTGCCCACCAGGTGGAACTCCACCTTGCACATGCTGGACAGACTGTGCGAGCAGCAGCAGGCCATAGTGGAGTTTCAGCTGCAGCACGCACGGGTCAGTCGCACTACAGAACAGCACCACTTCACCACCAATGACTGGGCCTCCATGCGAGACCTGTGTGCCCTGTTGCGCTGTTTCGAGTACTCCACCAACATGGCCAGTGGCGATGACACCGTTATCAGCGTTACAATACCACTTCTATGTCTCCTTGAGAAAACACTTAGGGCGATGATGGAAGAGGAGGTGGCCCAGGAGGAGGAGGAGGAGGAGGAGGAAGAGGGGTCATTTTTAGCACTTTCAGGCCAGTCTCTTCGAAGTGACTCAGAGGGAGGTTTTTGGCAACAGCAGAGGCCAGGTACAAATGTGGCCAGCCAGGGCCCACTACTGGAGGACGAGGAGGACGAGGATGAGGAGGAGGTGGAGGAGGATGAGGATGAAGCATGGTCACAGCGGGGTGGCACCCAACGCAGCTCGGGTCCATCACTGGTGCGTGGCTGGGGGGAAAGGCAGGACGATGACGATACGCCTCCCACAGAGGACAGCTTGTCCTTACCCCTGGGCAGCCTGGCACACATGAGCGACTACATGCTGCAGTGCCTGCGCAACGACAGCAGAGTTGCCCACATTTTAACCTGTGCGGACTACTGGGTTGCCACCCTGCTGGATCCACGCTACAAAGACAATGTGCCCACCTTACTTCCTGCACTGGAGCGTGATAGGAAGATGCGCGAGTACAAGCGCACGTTGGTAGACGCGCTACTGAGAGCATTCCCAAATGTCACAGGGGAACAAGTGGAAGCCCAAGGCCAAGGCAGAGGAGGAGCAAGAGGTCGCCAAGGCAGCTGTGTCACGGCCAGCTCCTCTGAGGGCAGGGTTAGCATGGCAGAGATGTGGAAAACTTTTGTCAACACGCCACAGCTAACTGCACCACCACCTGATACGCAACGTGTTAGCAGGAGGCAACATTTCACTAACATGGTGGAACAGTACGTGTGCACACCCCTCCACGTACTGACTGATGGTTCGGCCCCATTCAACTTCTGGGTCTCTAAATTGTCCACGTGGCCAGAGCTAGCCTTTTATGCCTTGGAGGTGCTGGCCTGCCCGGCAGCCAGCGTTTTGTCTGAACGTGTATTCAGCACGGCAGGGGGCGTCATTACAGACAAACGCAGCCGCCTGTCTACAGCCAATGTGGACAAGCTGACGTTCATAAAAATGAACCAGGCATGGATCCCACAGGACCTGTCCGTCCCTTGTCCAGATTAGACATTAACTACCTCCCCATAACCATATATTATTGGACTCCAGGGCACTTCCTCATTCAATCCTATTTTTATTTTCATTTTACCATTATATTGCAAGGCTACCCAAAGTTGAATGAACCTCTCCTCTGCCTGTGTGCTAGGCCTAAATATATGCCAATGGATTGTTGCAGTGGTGGCTGACGTGAAGCCTCATTCTCTGCTATGACATGCAGACTGATTCTCTGGTGACATGAAGCCAGATTGTCTGTTACGGGACCTCTCTCCTCTGCCTGGGTGCTGGGCCTGAATTTATGACAATGGACTGTTGCAGTGGTGGCTGACGTGAAGCCTGATTCTCTGCTATGACATGCAGACTGATTCTCTGCTGACATGAAGCCAGATCCTCTGTTACGGGACCTCTCTCCTCTGCCTGGGTGCTGGGCCTAAATTTATGAAAATGGACTGTTGCAGTGGTGGGTGACGTGAAGCCTCATTCTCTGCTATGACATGCAGACTGATTCTCTGCTGACATGAAGCCAGATTGTCTGTTACGGGACCTCTCTCCTCTGCCTGGGTGCTGGGCCTAAATATCTGACAATGGACTGTTGCATTGGTGGCTGACGTGAAGCCTGATTCTCTGCTATGATATGAAGACTGATTCTCTGCTGACATGAAGCCAGATTGTCTGTTACGGGACCTCTCTCCTCTGCCTGTGTGCTAGGCCTAAATATATGCCAATGGATTGTTGCAGTGGTGGCTGACGTGAAGCCTGATTCTCTGCTATGACATGCAGACTGATTCTCTGGTGACATGAAGCCAGATCCTCTGTTACGGGACCTCTCTCCTCTGCCTGGGTGCTGGGCCTAAATTTATGAAAATGGACTGTTGCAGTGGTGGGTGACGTGAAGCCTGATTCTCTGCTATGACATGCAGACTGATTCTCTGGTGACATGAAGCCAGATCCTCTGTTACGGGACCTCTCTCCTCTGCCTGGGTGCTGGGCCTAAATTTATGAAAATGGACTGTTGCAGTGGTGGGTGACGTGAAGCCTCATTCTCTGCTATGACATGCAGACTGATTCTCTGCTGACATGAAGCCAGATCGTCTGTTACGGGACCTCTCTCCTCTGCCTGGGTGCTGGGCCTAAATTTATGAAAATGGACTCTTACAGTGGTGGGTGACGTGAAGCCTGATTCTCTGCTATGACATGAAGACTGATTCTCTGCTGACATGAAGCCAGATCCTCTGTTACGGGACCTCTCTCCTCTGCCTGGGTGCTGGGCCTAAATATCTGACAATGGACTGTTGCATTGGTGGCTGACGTGAAGCCTGATTCTCTGCTATGATATGAAGACTGATTCTCTGCTGACATGAAGCCAGATTGTCTGTTACGGGACCTCTCTCCTCTGCCTGTGTGCTAGGCCTAAATATATGCCAATGGATTGTTGCAGTGGTGGCTGACGTGAAGCCTGATTCTCTGCTATGACATGCAGACTGATTCTCTGGTGACATGAAGCCAGATCCTCTGTTACGGGACCTCTCTCCTCTGCCTGGGTGCTGGGCCTAAATTTATGAAAATGGACTGTTGCAGTGGTGGGTGACGTGAAGCCTGATTCTCTGCTATGACATGCAGACTGATTCTCTGGTGACATGAAGCCAGATCCTCTGTTACGGGACCTCTCTCCTCTGCCTGGGTGCTGGGCCTAAATTTATGAAAATGGACTGTTGCAGTGGTGGGTGACGTGAAGCCTCATTCTCTGCTATGACATGCAGACTGATTCTCTGCTGACATGAAGCCAGATTGTCTGTTACGGGACCTCTCTCCTCTGCCTGGGTGCTGGGCCTGAATTTATGACAATGGACTGTTGCAGTGGTGGCTGACGTGAAGCCTGATTCTCTGCTATGATATGAAGACTGATTCTCTGCTGACATGAAGCCAGATTGTCTGTTACGGGACCTCTCTCCTCTGCCTGGGTGCCGGGGCCTAAATATCTGAGAATGGACTGTTCCAGTGGTGGGTAACGGGAAGCCAGATTCTCTGCTATGATATGAAGACTGATTCTCTGCTGACATGAAGCCAGATTGTCTGTTACGGGACCTCTCTCCTCTGCCTGGGTGCTGGGCCTAAATTTATGAAAATGGACTCTTACAGTGGTGGGTGACGTGAAGCCTGATTCTCTGCTATGACATGAAGACTGATTCTCTGCTGACATGAAGCCAGATTGTCTGTTACGGGACCTCTCTCCTCTGCCTGGGTGCCGGGGCCTAAATATCTGAGAATGGACTGTTCCAGTGGTGGGTGACGGGAAGCCAGATTCTCTGCTATGGAACCTCTCTCCAATTGATTTTGGTTAATTTTTATTTATTTAATTTTTATTTTAATTAATTTCCCTATCCACATTTGTTTGCAGGGGATTTACCTACATGTTGCTGCCTTTTGCAGCCCTCTAGCCCTTTCCTGGGCTGTTTTACAGCCGTTTTAGTGCCGAAAAGTTCGGGTCCCCATTGACTTCAATGGGGTTCGGGTTCGGGACGAAGTTCGGATCGGGTTCGGATCCCGAACCCGAACATTTCCGGGATGTTCGGCCGAACTTCTCGAACCCGAACATCCAGGTGTTCGCTCAACTCTAATCACCAGTATAATACTTTGTATATCATTATAAATACAATAATGCAGCCTATGTTAATGAATATAACTAATATAATTATGTCCATTATGTACAAGAATAAAACTATTATAATAGTACATCCAATGTACAGGAACATAATATAACTGATCCTATGTATAGAAATATAACTACTATAATACTGTTCCTTTGTACAATAATATAACTACAGTACTATAATACTGCCTCCCCCTATGGACAAGAATATAACTACAATAATACTGCTCCTATGTACAAGAATATAACTACTGTAACACTACTCCTATGTACAAGAATATAACTACTATAATACTGCCCCCTATGTACAAGAATATAACTACTATAATACTACTCCTATGTACAAGAATATAACTACTATAATACTGCCCCCTATGTACAAGAATATAACTACTATACTACTGCCTACTATGTACAAGAATATAACTACTATAATATTGCTCCTATGTACAAGAATATAACTACCATAATACTGCTCCTATGTACAAGAATATAACTACTATAATACTGCTCCTATGTACAAGAATATAACTACTATAATATTGCTCTTATGTACAAGAATATAACTACTATAATACTGCTCCTATGTACAAGAATATAACTAATATAATACTGCTCCTATGTACAAGAATATAACTACTATAATACTGCTCCTATGTACAAGAATATAACTACTATAATACTGCTCCTATGTACAAGAATATAACTACTATAATACTGCTCCTATGTACAAGAATATAACTACTATAATACTGCCTCCTATGTACAAGAATATAACTACTATAATACTGCCTCCTATATACAAGAATATAACTACTATAATACTGCTCCTATTTACAAGAATATTACTACTATAATACTGCTCCTATGTGCAAGAATATAACTACCATAATACTGCTCCTATGTACAAGAATATAACTACTATAATACTGCTCTTATGTACAAGAATATAACTACTATAATACTGCTCCTATGTACAAGAATATAACTACTATAGTACTGCTTCCTATGTACAAGAATATAACTGTTATAATACTGCCTCCTATTTAGAAGAATATAACAACTACTTTAATACTGCTCTTATGTACAAGAATATAACTACTATAATACTGCCTCCTATGTACAAGAAAATAACTACTATAATACTGCCTCCTATGGACAAGAATATAACTACTATAATACTGCTCTATGTACAAGAATATAACTACTATAATACTGCTCCTATGTACAGGAATATAACTACTATAATACTGCCTCCTATATACAAGAATATAACTACTATAATACTGCTCCTATGTACAAGAATATTACTACTATAATACTGCCTCCTATGTACAAGAATATAACTACTATAATACTGCCTCCTATGTACAAGAATATAACTACTATAATACTGCTCCTATGTACAGGAATATAACTACTATAATACTGCTCCTATGTACAAGAATATAACTACTATAATACTGCTCCTATATACAAGAATATAACTGTTATAATACTACCGCACTTTATAATAATTTAACTGCTATAATGCTGCCAGGATCTATGCATACTTTACCTGAGTCAACTGTGGTGATCTTACATGTCCCAGACAAAATTTTGTCAAGCCCAAAGCTACAGAAAAGACCTGAGTAAAAAGCAATGGGAAACGGTTTATTGGTTCCATGATATTTATATAATGGGTAAATATAGTAACTGCATTATACTACAAATGTTAATATTGTATGAAACGTAGAAGGACTCATAAGATGACCAATGTCTATCTATGACCATGGTTTCATAGTTAAAGGATTTCTAGTAGATGACCTTCACTTAGAAGTGGGAAGCCGGATCATAGAAGTAGACAGACGTCACTTAGCCCCCCAACCCTGATAGAAGCTATGACCCATAGGCAAGCCGGGTCTGTGACAATGGCCAGCCTCTGATAACACTGAACCTACGTGCTTGTGCTCTGGGACTTGTGCTCTGGCAGCTATACTTACGGTATGCCCTATAGATACACCTACAGGAATATATAGGGGTTTACTTTGTCGGACCCCCCTTCATGAATAAGAGCCATGAAATGATGACCACCAAAATTGCTTTCTTTTTAGTCTTCTGATTAACACTTGGAGTGTGGGGGGGGGGGCTGTTTAATTGGAGGCATTACACCCACAAGTATAACCCCATGAAGGTACTATCCTGAGGTTCTTATAGGAGAATAAATTCTTTCGGGTTAAGATTGTTGACAAATCCATGACACTTGTTTATTCAGTGAGTTGGGTGATTTCCAGCCTTCTATCCAATAACAAGGGGGAACTCTCAGACAATATTAAAGTAACTACAGTTATTGTGGCTCGTGTACATAGTTTGGTTAGTTTACCATTTTGTAAGAGGGTAAGACTTTTACCTAAGTGGCTACAAAAACACAGTCTTTTAAAGAGGCAAAAAGTTGCTTTCCCTTGGCTTCCAGTATACCCATCTTCTCTGGGCTTTGACATTCTGGCTGGTGACTCCACTGGATGACAACTATAAATTTGGCCGAATCTATACTTTAAGCCATGGCACTTCCTTCATGCCGTGCACTTTTGCACAATCTACACAGGCTCTACAGGTTGTGGGTTCTCTATCCTTTTAACAATCAGTTATCCGCACAGTTTTAGATACGTAGGTTCAGTGTTATCAGAGCCTGTCCATTGCCACAGACCTGGCTTGCCTATGGGTCATAGCTGCTATCAGGGTTGGGGGGCTAAGTGACGTCTGTCTACTTCTATGATCCGGCTTCCCACTTCTATCTGGTGCTCATCTGCTTCTTTCCCTATCTTGCCCCTGAGGTGGTGCACCTTTATGGCTAGTACCACTCACATCCACTTACTTGCTAGTTAAACACAGGAATCCGGCTAGCCTCTTTCATTCACCAGTGGAAGTATCTCTCACTTGGCCTCAGTTCCTACAGCTTTATCCCCTGAGCTGTGCCTGCACTTCTATTTATCCCCTCTGGATACTGCAGTATTTCTTGTTAGGAAGCCTGTGAAAATTATTTTGACTGCAATAGCTTTCTATTTTAGTGTAGGGTACAAGTGATCAGAAGATCGAATATTTAAGTCCCCTAAGGGAACAAAAAAAATACAGCAAAAATGTTTTTAAAAATATATATAAAAGATTCAAATCACCCCTTTCCCAATTTTACATAAATCAATAAATCATTGGTTTTGCTGCTTTCAAAAATATCTGAACTGAAAAATCTAAAAATATTTATCATGGACAATTTACTGGTTTATGGTCACCTCACCCTGACAAAAAAAAATTGGGATAAAAAGTTATCAAATAGTTTTGTGTATCCCAAGACAGTTCCAATAAAAACTACAGCTCATTCTGCAAAAAAAACAAGCACTGAAACAGCTCAGAATATGGCAAATAAAATATATTTTTTACGTTTTTTATTTTATTTTAAAAGCAGTAAAATCTAACCGTATGTAACTTTGATATTGCTGTAATCATACTGACCCACAGAATAAGAATACTGCATCATTTTTAGGGCACAGTAAACGAACGTCATAAAAACTAAACTAAAAAAAAAACATGGAAAACACCACACCACAAAGATTTTTTTCCCCCATTTTCCAATACAAGATATGGTAAATGGTGCCACTAAAAATACAACTTCTCCTACAATACAAAAAGCCCTCATATGTCTAAGGCAGGCATGCTCAACCTCCGGCCCTCCAGCTGTTGCAAAACTACAACTGCCATCATTCCCTGACAGCCTATAGCTATCATCTTACAGAAGGGCATCGTGGGAGTTGTAGTTTTACAACAGATGGAGGGCCGCAGGTTGAGCATGCCTGGTCTAAGGGAATAGAAAATTAAAAGGCTGTTGGAAGGTGGGAAGCAGAGATTTCATACAAATTAAATTAAAACCGGACATGGTAAAAATTCGAGGGTGATCCAAATTCTAATTTTAGCAAATTTGATTTGTACAAATTTTGAAGAGAGAGAGAAAATAAAAAAGTCTAACACTTTTTTTAAAAGTGAGAAACAAAGGACAATATGAATACTATAGAGAATGTCATACAGAAATTTAGAATCAATTTGGACCCAAATAAAATAGGTGTAATTGAACCCGAAGTGAGGAAAAAATGAAAATGCAAAAACAAAAATTCTCCCAGTCCTTAAGGGGTTAAATGGTGTCATTAGGAAATAAAATTTCTCACACAAAAAAACAAACCCTCATACAGCTGTGTTGATGGACCCAAAAAAAGTTTTTCTTTTTTAGAACATGAGGATGAAAAATTGAAAGTGAAAAAAATGTAAATTGGACATATGGATCATTGATATACAGTTGGCGTTTAAGGTATTGGCTTCAAAAATGGTCAAGGTGCCAAGGTTTTTAATGATATCCTTCATGTGTTTTCCAATATTCAAATGGGAGAGGTGACGTTTGTTCCATCCTGTCTTTAGACTTGACTAAGGCATTTGACACGGAAGTTCTTCTGGAAGGTTTTGAGAAAATTTGGAATTGGGAATACGTTTCTTAACTGCCTAACATTGATGTGTTATGTTCCACCTGGCAGATCCATCACGGCTGCCCCTTTCTCTGCTATTATTTGTATTATTTGTAGAACCCCTTCCAATTCGTGTTTGTGAAGATACCACAATATAGTAGCGTAGAGTGCAATACACTGGGTAAGCGCTCAGATACTGTCTGCCCTGTAGAAGCTAAATTCTCGATTATAAAAACCTTGTTCCTTACCGGGTTACTACTACTTAGAGGATTGTCTTCAGATAAAAAATAATAAATAGGGTTTGAAATTTGAAAAAAAAATCTGTTATATATCTGAAAGTAAGGAGAATGAATGATAAAAAAAAATCATGGGAAACCTGGTACAAGGGGGTCTGTAGGTGTTTTTGAGGAGGATAAGGGAGAGTTATTTAAAAGTGGATCCTTTCATTTAGGGAAAATTTAATATTTCCACAATGTATGGGTTCTACAAAGCAATATTCCAGAAAAAGCCAGGGCCGATTTTAGAAGCCCCCAAACAGCTGTAGAGAATAAAAAAATATTAAACCCCTGAAAATGTTGCAATGCAAAAATTAAGAAAAGAAAAATCATGTGTGTCAATTCTGAAATAAGCTTGGTACTAAAGGGAATATATACCATAATGTAGTCTCATGAAGGATTTCATTTTGTCTTTATCCAGAGGGACAGTGATGGTGATTTCAAAAAAAGATTCAAGATTGTCATCAGCCAAGTTTGATGCTTGAAACTCTAAATCCATTTGGTAGAGGTAATGCCCTCAAGAATATTCTTGGATACAATGACCCCCATGATCAAAATTGGAGTCATAATGTTTGGCTTGAATTGTGAAAGCTCACATCAATCCAAAATGAAAGGATAAACTTTTGAATTTTTGGGGCTTGACCATGATGATGTAGATACCCCCAATACATTTCACCATTATTAGATTCACAGGTTGGTGTACGATGAGTCTACTTCTCTCAGCACTAGCCATTACTTGTGCCTCATTCTTCAAGGTTTTCACTTATGTAATCAATCGGGCTCAGTAGGAACCTGAGTTTACCCTTCAATAGCCATACACAGAAAATAACCGATGACTACTTATCACCCCAGTATGCCTATTCCCATGCATGGCCATCTCTATAAATGAGAAAATGTATTAACTCTAAGAATTAAAAATTGCTTTTCCTTCCTTCTAAGATTTCACCAACCGATAGTAAATAAAACAACCTTACCAGAAGCTGAAGAGGTCAGTACCAGTACGATCACAGGAGTCCACAAAAGTGTCCCCATCACGCTGGACCTTTCAGTGCTAAGTAATGAGATCTTCTTTCATGCTAGATTCACATATGAGCCCTGACTCAACAACAAGCAACATTTATAGCAGAGGCAGGGACATTGATTACAATTGTAAATGATATGAGGCATAACTATTGCCAGACCCTGCCCACTATTTTTTACAGACGTCGCAAAAAGTAGCAAACATCTGTTCCAAATGGAGTTTTTGCTAAAAATTTTATCTTTTTGATACCATCATTTTGGCCTGGCCTTGATTATTGAGTATTGTTTAAAGGGAGCACACCTAGATTTGCTGTCTAGAGATGAGAGAATTTCTATAGAACCCAAATTTTACTCAAATTTATATATTTTTTTTTAATTCAATAGAATCAAGAATTTCATATGATTCCATTCAGGAAAATTATTGTGAGAAGAGAGAGAAAAACTGAATATAATACTCAGCTTTTCAGGCCTGGACCATTTTGATTCAGACAGAATCGACTCACATGCCTAATTCGTACTAATTGTACCCAAAATTAGTACAAAAAAAGAAACTGAAACCTAGAAGGCAATGATAAAAATAAGACATACATGGAAGAAAGTGGTTTTAAAACTATAAATCTGACGATGCATAATCTGCTTTTATGAGCTATAAAATTTCCAATAAAATCTCAACAAAGGCAGTCCAACCAGCTAAAGTAGAAAATAAGAAACATAGTAATAACTTTGGAATGCTTTTACTTATCCAAGCCATTCTGAGATTGTTTTCTCGTCGTGACACATTGAACTTTATGATTAAAGACGAGTGAATTTTTAAAAAATTTGATTTGGTCGGTTCGTTGAATTTTCTGAAACGATTCTATTTGACCCAAATGTATTTGCGGTGAATTGCGTTAAAAACAGCTATTTGCTGGCTGCAGAGAGCCTGTATAGTGGTGTAGAACACTGTGCCTTGCAGTAACACGCATAGGGAGTCTGCTGTGGTAGTGAAACAACACTGTGAGTCAGTATGACATGCAGAAGACAGGAGTCGCTCTTGGAATCACTGCACACTTCACTTATTTGGGCAGTTACGGGGCCAAAACTGACCAAATAACACAAGTGTGAACTTAGCCTTACAGATCGATGTTAGCGCCAAGAAGAAGCGCATTCTTTTTACACAGTCATCAGCTGATTCCAAATAGATGTAAAGAGAACCTGTTCTATTAAACACTTATACAAGTAGAGACCCCCGACAGAGTGGAGGGCGTGTCAGCAGTAAGTTTGTGTTGACATCACTAATTATTTTGCCCTTCCACTGATCCATCAGAACAATAACCCCCAAATAACAGATCCTGCCTGTAGCGAATCCGCCTTCACTCGGTCAGCATTTGGTCAGTAATCCATCAATATTACTTATGCCAAAAAAAACAGGAGCAGATCCAAAATAGAGATAACACGTGAAAGGAATATTTGCTTGTCTTCTGTGTTTTGTACCCACTCATGCTTTTGGCTACCAAATCCTAAGCCAATTCTGATGGGACCGTACAGGCATTACAGCTGCTACATAGACAGGATCCATTGTGCGTCTCAGTTTTCCTTAGTTCTTACCGATCAGAAGAAGGGTGAAACAAATGGTGATGTCATCCAGGACAAAAAGTCTAAATAGTGGCCCAGTCATGAAGTGGGGAGAGTGGGAGAACAGCTTGAGAAGTCCACAAAGTGGCCCAATGACATAGTGGTGAGGTGGAAGCAGCATAAGGAGACCACAGAGTGGACCAGTGACATAGTGAAGAGGTGGCAGCAGCAGTAGCATGACAAGACCTAAGAGTGGCACAATGAAAGAGTATGGAGGTGGCAGAGGCAGCGTGAGGAGGCCACAAGGTGACATAGTGTTGAAGTATCAGCAGCATGAGGAAGCCACAGAGTGGCACAATGACAGAGTGTGGAGGTGGCAGCAGGAGCATGAAGAGGCCATAGAGTGGCAAGGTGACATAGTGTTGAGATAGAAGCAGCAGCATGAGGAGGCCACAGAGTGGCACAATGACAGAGTGTGGAGATGGCAGCAGCAGTATGAGAGGGCCACAGAGTGGCCCAGTGACATAGTGTTGAGGTAGCAGCAGCATCAGCATGATGAGACCAAAGAGTGGCACAATGACAAGAGTAGGGAGCTGGCAGCGGCAACATCAGGAGGCCACAGAGTGGCAAGGTGACATAGTGTCGAAGTATCAGCAGCATGAGGAGGCCACAGAGTGGCACAATGACAGAGAATAGCGGTGGCAGCAGCAGCATGATGAGGCCACAGAGTGGCAAGGTGACATAGTGTGGAGGTTGCAGCAGCATGAGGAGACCGCAGAGTGGCAAGGTGACATAGTGTTGAGGTAGCAGCAGCATGAGGAGGCCACAGAGTGGCACAATAACATAGTATGGAGATGGCAGCAGCAGCATGAGGAGGCCACAGAGTGGCAAGGTGACATAGTGTGGAGATGGCAGCAGCATGAGGAGACCACAGAATGGCAAGGTGACATAGAGTGGAGGTGGCAGTAGCATGAGAAGAATACAGAGTGGCACAATGACAAAGTGTGGAGGTGGCAGCAGCAGCATGAGGAGGCCACAGAGTGGCAAGGTGACATAGTGTTGAGGTAGCAGAAGCATGAGGAGACCAAAGTGGCAAGGTAACATAGTGTTAAATTGGCAGGAGCAGCAGCAGCAGGAGACTAAACAGTGGCCCAGTGACATAGTGTTGAGTTAGCAGCAGCATGAGGAGGACACAGAGTGGACCAGTGACATAGTGTTATGTTAGCAGCAGCATGAGGATGCCACAGAGTGGCACAATGACAGAGTGTAGAGATGGCAGCAGCAGCATGAGGAGGCCACAGAGTGGCATGGTGACATAGTGTCGAGGAGGTACCAGCAGCATGAGGAGACCAGAGTGGCAAGGTGATATAGTGTGGAGGTAACAGCAGCATGAGGCGAATACAGAGTGGCACAATGACAAAGTGTGGAGGTGGCAGCAGCAGCATGAGGAGGCCATATAGTGGCAAGGTGACATAGTGTTGAGGTAGCAGCAGCATGAGGAGACCAAAGTGGCAAGGTGACATAGTATTGAGGTGGCAGAAGCAGCAGGAGACTAAACAGTGGCCCAGTGACATAGTGTTCAGTTAGCGGCAGCATGAGGAGGCCACAGAGTGGACCAGTGACATAGTGTTAGGGTAGCAGCAGAAAGAGGATGCCACAGAGTGGCACAATGACAGAGTGTAGAGATGGCAACAGCAGCATGAAGAGGCCACAGAGTGGCAAGGTGACATAGTGTTGAGGTGGCAGCAGCATGAGGAGGACAGTGACATAGTGTTGAGGTAGCAGCAGCAGCACGAGGAGGCCACAGAGTGGCACACTGACAGAGTATGGAGGTAGCAACAGCAGCATAAGGAGGCCACAGAGTGGCACAATGACAAAGTGTGGAGTTGGCAGCAGCAGCATGAGGAGGCCACAGAGTCGCAAGTATTCATAGTGTTGAGGTAGCAGCAGCATGAGGAGGCCACAGAGTGGACCAGTGACATAGTGTTAGGGTAGCAGCAGCATAAGGATGCCACAGAGTGGCACAATGACAGAGTGTAGAGATGGCAGCAGCAACATGAAGAGGCCACATAGTGGCAAGGTGACATAGTGTTGAGGTAGCAGCAGCATGAAGAGGACAGTTACATAGTGTTGAGGTGGCAGCAGCAGCAGCATGAGGAGGCCACAGAGTGGCACACTGACAGAGTATGGAGGTAGCAACAGCAGCATAAGGAGGCCACAGAGTAGCACAATGACAAAGTGTGGAGTTGGCAGCAGCATGAGGAAGCCACAGAGTGGCAAGGTGACATAGTGTGGGGTTGGCAGCAGCATTAGGAGAATACAGAGTGGCACAATGACAGAATGTGGAGGTGGCAGCAGCAGCATGAGGAAGCCACAGAGTGGCAAGGTGACATAGTGTTGAGGTACCAGCAGCATAAGGAGACCAGACTGGCAAGGTGACATAGTGTTGAGGTACCAGCAGCATGAGGAGACCACATTGTCAAGGTGATATAGTGTTGAGGTGGCAGAGGCAGCAGCAGGATAACAAAGAGTGGCCCAGTGACATAGTGTTCAGGTAGCAGTAGCAGCATGATGAGGAGGCCACAGAGTGGCACAATGACTGAGTGTGGAGGTGGCAGCAGCAGCATGAGGAGGCCTTAGATTGGCCCAGTGACATAGTGTTGAAGTAGCAGCAGCATGAGGAGGCCACAGAGTGGCACAATGACAGAGTGTGGAGGTTGCAGCAGCAGCATGAGGAGGCTATAGAGTGGCAAGGTGACATAGTGTTGAGGTAGAATAAGCAATATGAGAAGACCACAGAGTGGCACAATAACAGAGTATGAAGGTGGAAGCAGCAGCATGAGCAGGCCACAGAGTGGCAAGTTGACATTGTGTGGAGGTGGCAGCAGCATGAGGTGACCACAGAGTGGCAAGGTGACATAGTGTGGGGTTGGCAGCAGCATGAGGAGAATACAGAGTTGCAAGGTGACATAGTGTTGAGGTACCAGCAGCATGAGGAGACCAGAGTGTCAAGGTGATATAGTGTTGAGGTGGCAGGGGCAGCAGCAGGAGACCAAAGAGTGGCCCAGTGACATAGTGTTCAGGTAGCAGCAGAAGCAGCATGAGGAGGCCACAGAGTGGCACAATGACAGAGTGTGGAGGTGGCAGCAGCAGCATAAGGAGGCCATAGAGTGGCAAGGTGACATAATGTTAAAGTAGAAGAAGCAGCTTGAGGAGGACAAAGAGTGGCACAATGACAAAGTGTGGGGGTGGCAGCAAGAGCATGAGAAGTCCACAGAGTGGCCCATTGACATAGTGTTGAGGTAGCAGCAGCATCAGCATGAAAAGACCACAGAGTGGCACAATGACAGAGTATGGTGGTGGCAACAGCAGCATGAGGAAGCCACAGAGTGGCAAGGTGACATAGTGTGGAGGTGGCATCAGCATGAGGAGAATACAGAGTGGAACAATGACAGAGTGTGGAGGTGGCAGCAGCAGCATGAGGAGGCCACAGAGTGGCAAGGTGACATAGTGTTGAGGTACCAGCAGCATGAGGAGACCAGACTGGCAGGGTGACATAGTGCTGAGGTGGCAGGAGCAGCAGCAGGAGACCAAAGAGTGGCCCAGTGACATACTGTTGAGTTAGCAGCAGCATGAGGAGGCCACAGAGTGGACCAGTGACATAGTGTTGAGGCAGCAGCAGCATGAGGAGGTCACAGAGTGGCAAGGTGACATAGTGTGGAGGTGGCAGCAGCATGAGGAGACCACATAGTGGCAAGGTGACATAGTGTGGAGGTGGCAGCAGCATGAGGAGACCACATAGTGGAACAATGACAGAGTGTGGAGGTGACAGCAGCATGAGGAGACCACAGATTGGCAAGCTGACATAGTGTGGAGGTGGCAGCAGCAGCATGAGGAGGCCACAGAGTGCCAAGGTGACATAGTATGGAGTTGGCAGCATGAGGAGACCATAGAGAAGCGTGGTGACATAGTGTGGAGGTGATAGCAGCTGCATGAGGAGACCTGAGTGGTGAGGTGTCAGCAGCATCGGGAGACCACAGAGTAACTCGGTGACAGAGTGGGCAGGTGGGTGGCAATAACAGTACCTGCTGACTATGGTGGGTGAAATAAGGAGCACTTGGCATCAGATGTGTGGCATCAGGTAGGTGGCAGCATCAGAATATTAGCTGAGGCAGGTAGCCAGAAGAAACCTGTCTCTTTTGTCAAGGTTTGGGTGAGGCAGCATGAATGATCTAATCTGATGCATCAGGCATTGGTGGGTGGAAATCCTTGCTGATCCATTACTGATTCATCTTCACAAAGGTCGTTCTCACATTTTGGGTGGACAGGCAAGTTCTCCTTGGGGTAACTATGGCCACCGCTGCACTAAACACCCACTCTGATCCCACACTACTAGCTGAGCAGGACATCTTTTCCAGGGCATACTCGGCCAGTTGCGGCCACAAATCTAGTTTGGTTGCCCAGTAGTCCAGCGGATTTCCGATGACGGGTGGCAGAGTGCACTCCAAGTATGCAACCACCACTATACAGGTGAAGAAAGCTGCTCATCAGCGACTCTACACTCAGGCTGCTGCTGATGGAGCTGGTACTGCTCCTGCCACCGCCCCCCAGCAGCTATGGCAGTGGAACGTGAGCGCAGAGGGCCCCCCTCCTGGTCAGACCTGCGGGAGGATGGATGATGGCGCAGATATGCAGCGGCCTACTGACTACATAGGATGTCTCTATAGTAGTTCAGTTTGTCCTCCCTCTCATCGGGTGTAAAAAAGGTCCCATTTTGGATCTGTAGTGAGGGTCTAACATGGTGGAGAGCCAGTCATCCCTCTGGCGAATGGTGACAATTTGGCTATCACTACACAAGCAAGAGAGCATGCATTGGGCCATTTGCGCAAGTGACTCAGAGGAACTCCCTGCCTCCATCTCCCTCTTGCTCCTCCAGCTGCTTCTGCTCCTGCTCTCCTGTCACCTGTGTAAAAAAAAAATCCATTTCACTACACATTGCTTGTGCTCCAATGTCCTCCTTCTCCTCCTCCAGTTCAGCCCCCAGAGGGCTCATGAGATGTAGGCGCCACGTCTTCAGTCCCCTGACCAGCCAGATTTACCAGCATCTTTTCCAGGATATGAATCACCCCAAAAACACACTAGCTAGCTACTGCTATTAAGGTCGTTTGTGGTTTCAAATGAAATATACACACCAATATACCCCAAAACCACCCCACTAATTAATCACGGCTGAATGCGATCTGGGGGGGATCTTTTTATTTATTTATTCATTCTGGGATGCTTATGGCGCTGCTGCCTACTACAGAGGTGCTATAATTATTTCATAATTTTTGTCCTAGTCTTATGTTTATATAACTATAGGAGCATTGCTAGGTTAGGGGAGCATTAATGCATTCAAAGAGGAAGTGACATCAGGCGTTCCATAGTGGAACGCAAACTAAGTTATCGAATAGATACAAATGGGTTAAGGTACAGCCTCTTATTCCCACCTGATTTTAATTCAGAGATCATTAACATGGTATAAATAGGTTAGGAGCTAGCAATATGTTATCCCCTGAGGAAGTTTATTAGCAAAACGTACATCAGGGTTGGAGGCACACTGGGTCTGTATTTTTCAATCATTATGGGCTATGCTCTGTCTTTGTAATATTTGATTCCATTTGTGGTTTACATGCATGGCTGCCTTTTATTTCCTATTGTCCTGGGATATCTGTTACCTATATTAACTTTCTGGTTTGCACTATGCACTTTACTTGCTTATACCGTATGGACCTTATGTGATTAGATGATAGGTTTGGGCGCTTTATTATGCTGTACTAAGCCCATGTGATATATGAAGCTACTTACTACATGACCAACGGAACATCCTTTTTTCTGTATATGTATGCCGCTGTTGTGATTGTTTTTAACATATTAACATTATTGATGTGTACTAATAAATATCTTTGTTATTGATTAATTAGTGGGTGGTTTTTGGCTCAATTGGTGTGTATATTTCAGGACATGAAGCAGTGGAATGACATTGTTCATCCCATAGTCCTTGCAACTGACAAATAAGGTGGCCTCCTCGAAGGGCACGAGCAAACGGCAGGTGTTACGTATGAGCTGCCACTGGCTAACATCGACGTTACACAGGGGAGTACTCCTATCCGCTTGGATCATCAGGAAATAGTTTATGGCCTTTCTCTGTTCGTATAGTCGGTCCAACATATGGAGGATGGAATTCCAACGGGTGATAACGTCACATATCAGCCTATGTTGGGGACCCTGTTCTGCCACTGCAGCTCAAGGAGGGTGTGCTTGGCGGAGTACGAGTGGCTGAAGTGTATGCAAAGTTTCCTGGCCATTTTTAGGAATGCTTGCAGATTGGTGGAAAACTTTAGGAATGTTCTTCCCGTTGTCGGTCAGCATGGTTCCGATTTTGAGTTGTCGTTGAGAAAGCCAGGATTTGATTTCTTTATGAAGGACACGGAGCAGTTCCTCCCCTGTGTGACTCCGTTCGTCCAGGCAAACTAGGTGTAGAACAGCGTGACACTGCCGTGCCCTGCACATGTGGTATGCTGGAGGAGCACTGTGAATTGTCCCTGCAGTGGAGGCTGAGGACACAGTGGACTGAGAACGTTGAGGCGGAATCGGCGTCACCTGGCCAAGTTGCTGGTGTGGCTGGACAGGAACTACATTTACCCAGTGGGCCGTAAAGGACATAAATTGTCCTTGATTGTAGTTACATCTACAGACCAATTTTCCCAAAAAAGGCTGTATCCCAAACAAATTTCACCACTGAAGGGCTAATCGACGAATACTTAGTCCCTACGGAAGATACTCAACAATCAGCCATCAATTTTCCCAAAAAAGGCTGTATCACAAAAAAAATTCACCACTGAATGGCTAATCAACGCAATTACTCATTCCCTACAGAAAAAAGTCTACATTCACTGACCAATTTTCCCCAAAAAGCCTGTATCACAAAAAATTTCACCACTGAACGGCTAATCGACGAATAAATTGTCCCTACGGAAGATACTCAACAATCGGCCATCAATTTTCCCAAAAAAGGCTGTTTCAGGAAAAAAAAGCACAACTGAATGACAATGTAAATTCACCGCAGAACGGCTAATAACACGTACTTATTTTTGCTACTTATACAGTGCAACAATGTCTGTATAACAATGTCAGTTCACTGCAGACCGGCTAATAAGACATATTTTTTTCCCTATTAATACACACAAAAAAATAAAATAAAACTAGAGATGAGCGAATCGAAGCTGACAAAGTGAAATTCAATCCCAATTTCAGGAAAAATTTTATTCGAACCAAAGCTGAAATTCCTAGGCGCTAGGTACAGTACTAGAAAAAACGTCATTGTGATAAAAAAAAAAAGATTTACAAGTGCAGGGAAAGATTATTCAAGGTGTAGGGAAAGGATAGGGAGGAATCATTCCACAGCATTTATGTTGAACAGGGTTCAGTAGGGGAGGTTACAGCCTGAGTAATAGGAGCAATCCTATTATACCTTGCTGCACTGACTGGGGATCCAAATTTCCATTATGCAGCTCTTTAATTCCAGCAAAACGTTCTTGTTATTGGGGTGCAAGTGAAGTTTGATACAGGCATTAACAGGGTTTATTTCTAGAAAATATTCCTACAGCATATCTTATTTGCCCTTGTGCGGAGCAATTATATGTTCTAATGCATTTTTAGATTGTATTAGTTGGAAAAAAAGGGGCTTATTAGCCGTTGTGTTTTGAAGTGTGAAAATTACAGCCCTTTTTGGCAAATTAAAAATATATTTGCCACTCAGAGTTGTAGTTATTTGTTGTAAAGCATTTTGTGGCTTGTAATAGCCCCCCATAACAGTGCGTCATCCCCAGATCCCCCATAACAGTGCGTCATCCACAGATCCCCCATAACAGTGCGTCATCCACAGATCCCCCATAACAGTGCGTCATCCACAGATCCCCCTATAACAGTGCACCATCCCCAGATCCCCCATAAGAGTGTCCTTCACAGATCCCCCCATAACAGTGCCATCCACAGATCCCCAGTAATAGTGCCATCCACAGACCACCATTACTTCCAAACCCACCAAAAGCACACCTTTTGGTTAAAAATATTTTTTTCTTATTTTCCTCCCCAAAAACCTAGGTGCGTCTTATGGGCCGGTGCGTCTTATAGGGCGGAAAATACGTATTTGCCGTTCAACAGTGCAGTTATATGTGGTAAAAGCCTTTTTGCACTGAAATTTTTTCTGTGAAACAGGCTTTTTTTTAAAAAAAATTCAGGGGTGATTGTACACCTCCTTTTGCTGTGTGGACCGAATTACGTAGTGGTGAAATTTTTTTTTCCGGGAAAATTGATGGGTGATTGTACACCTCCTTTTACTGTGTGGACCGAATTACATCGTCCTGGGTCCTGCAGTAAACATAATGAAGACGCTGATGACAACACACCAGCAGACTTTGCCTTTACCATCTGTTCAATCAAGCAGCTTCAGTAAGTTGAAAATATTCATGTGTTTTTATCTGCTCCGTCTGCATTCGATCTCCACAGCACACAATACTAGAGTTGAGCGGACACCTGGATGTTCGAGTTCGAGAAGTTCGGCCGAACTTCCCGGAAATGTTCGGGTTCGGGATCCGAACCCGATCCGAACTTCGTCCCGAACTCGAACCCCATTGAAGTCAATGGGGACCCGAACTTTTCGGCACTAAAAAGGCTGTAAAACAGCCCAGGAAAGAGCTAGAAGGCTGCAAAAGGCAGCAACATGTAGGTAAATCCCCTGCAAACAAATGTGGATAGGGAAATTAATAAAAATAAAATAAATAAAAATTAACCAATATCAATTGGAGAGAGGTCCCATAGCAGAGAATCAAGCTTCACGTCAGCCACCACTGCAACAGTCCATTGTCATATATTTAGGCCCAGCACCCAGGCAGAGGAGAGAGGTCGCGTAACAGATAATCTGGCTTCATGTCAGCAGAGAATCAGTCTGCATATCATAGCAGAGAATCAGGCTTCACGTCACCCACCACTGCAACAGTCCATTGTCATTTATTTAGGCCCCGGCACCCAGACAGAAGAGAGGTTCATTCAAATTTGGGTAGCCTCGCAATATAATGGTAAAATGAAGTGAAAGGAAGTGCCCTGGAGTCCAATAATATATGGTTAAGGGGAGGTAGTTAATGTCTAATCTGGACAAGGGACGGACAGGTCCTGTGGCATCCATGCCTGGTTCATTTTTATGAACGTCAGCTTGTCCACATTGGCTGTAGACAGGCGGCTGCGTTTGTCTGTAATGACGCCCCCTGCCGTGCTGAATACACGTTCAGACAAAACGCTGGCCGCCGGGCAGGCCAGCACCTCCAAGGCATAAAAGGCTAGCTCTGGCCACGTGGACAATTTAGAGACCCAGAAGTTGAATGGGGCCGAACCATCAGTCAGTACGTGGAGGGGTGTGCACACGTACTGTTCCACCATGTTAGTGATTTAGCTGTGGCGTGTTGACAAAACTTTTCCACATCTCTGCCATGCTAACCCTGCCCTCAGAGGAGCTGGCCGTGACACAGCTGCCTTGGCGACCTCTTGCTCCTCCTCTGCCTTGGCCTTAGGCTTCCACTTGTTCCCCTTTGACATTTGGGAATGCTCTCAGTAGCGCGTCTACCAACGTGCGCTTGTACTCGCGCATCTTCCTATCACGCTCCAGTGCAGGAAGTAAGGTGGGCACATTGTCTTTGTACCGTGGATCCAGCAGGGTCGCAACCCAGTAGTCCGCACACGTTAAAATGTGGGCAACTCTGCTGTCGTTGCGCAGGCACTGCAGCATGTAGTCGCTCATGTGTGCCAGGCTGCCCAGGGGTAAGGACAAGCTGTCCTCTGTGGGAGGCGTATCGTCATCGTCCTGCCTTTCCCCCCAGCCACGCACCAGTGATGGGCCCGAGCTGCGTTGGGTGCCACCCCGCTGTGACCATGCTTCATCCTCATCCTCCTCCACCTCCTCCTCATCCTCGTCCTCCTCGTCCTCCAGTAGTGGGCCCTGGCTGGCCACATTTGTACCTGGCCTCTGCTGTTGCCAAAAACCTCCCTCTGAGTCACTTCGAAGAGACTGGCCTGAAAGTGCTAAAAATGACCCCTCTTCCTCCTCCTCCTCCTCCTCCTCCTCCTCCTCCTGGGCCACCTCCTCTTCCATCATCGCCCTAAGTGTTTTCTCAAGGAGACATAGAAGTGGTATTGTAACGCTGATAACGGCGTCATCGCCAATGGCCATGTTGGTGGAGTACTCGAACAGCGCAAAATGGCACACAGGTCTCGCATGGAGGCCCAGTCATTGGTGGTGAAGTGGTGCTGTTCCGTAGTGCGACTGACCCGTGCGTGCTGCAGCTGAAACTCCACTATGGCCTGCTGCTGCTCGCACAGTCTGTCCAGCATGTGCAAGGTGGAGTTCCACCTGGTGGGCACGTCGCATATGAGGCGGTGAGCGGGCAGCGGCAGGATGTGAACGCCGGAAGCGCGAACAGACGGCCCGCACTTTATGCAGCAGCTCTGACATGTCGGGGTAGTTGTGAATGAACTTCTGCACCACCAAATTCAGCACATGCGCCAAGCAAGGGATGTGCGTCAAACCGGCTAGTCCCAGAGCTGCAACGAGATTTCGCCCATTATCGCACACCACCAGGCCGGGCTTGAGGCTCACCGGCAGCAACCACTCGTCGGTCTGTTGTTCTATACCCCGCCACAACTCCTGTGCGGTGTGGGGCCTGTCCCCCAAACATATGAGTTTCAGAATGGCCTGCTGACGTTTACCCCGGGCTGTGCTGAAGTTGGTGGTGAAGGTGTGTGGCTGACTGGATGAGCAGGTGGAAGAAGAGGAGGAGGAAGCTGAGTAGGAGAAGGAGGCAACAGGAGGCAAAGAATGTTGCCCTGCGATCCTTGGCGGCGGAAGGACGTGCGCCAAACAGCTCTCCGCCTGGGGCCCAGCCGCCACTACATTTACCCAGTGTGCAGTTAGGGAGATATAGCGTCCCTGGCCGTGCTTACTGGTCCACGTATCTGTGGTTAGGTGGACCTTGCCACAGATGGCGTTGCGCAGTGCACACTTGATTTTATCGGATACTTGGTTGTGCAGGGAAGGCACGGCTCTCTTGGAGAAGTAGTGCCGGCTAGGAACAACATACTGTGGGACAGCAAGCGACATGAGCTGTTTGAAGCTGTCTGTGTCCACCAGCCTAAATGACAGCATTTCATAGGCCAGTAGTTTAGAAATGCTGGCATTCAGGGCCAGGGATCGAGGGTGGCTAGGTGGGAATTTACGCTTTCTCTCAAATGTTTGTGAGATGGAGAGCTGAACGCTGCCGTGTGACATGGTTGAGATGCTTGGTGACGGAGGTGGTGGTGTTGGTGGTACATCCCCTGTTTGCTGGGCGGCAGGTGCCAACGTTCCTCCAGAGGCGGAGGAAGAGGCCGAGGCGGCAGCAGCAGAAGAGGCCGAGGCGGCGGCAGCAGCAGAAGAGGCCGAGGCGGCAGCAGCAGAAGAGGTAGCAGGGGGAGCCTGAGTGACTTCCTTGTTTTTAAGGTGTTTACTCCACTGCAGTTCATGCTTTGCATGCAGGTGCCTGGTCATGCAGGTTGTGCTAACATTCAGAACGTTAATGCCTCGCTTCAGGCTCTGATGGCACAGCGTGCAAACCACTCGGGTCTTGTCGTCAGCACATTGTTTGAAGAAATGCCATGCCAGGGAACTCCTTGAAGCTGCCTTTGGGGTGCTCGGTCCCAGATGGCGGCGGTCAGTAGCAGGCGGAGTCTCTTGGTGGCGGGTGTTCTGCTTTTGCCCACTGCTCCCTCTTTTGCTACGCTGTTGGCTCGGTCTCACCACTGCCTCTTCCTCCGAACTGTGAAAGTCAGTGGCACGACCTTCATTCCATGTGGGGTCTAGGACCTCATCGTCCCCTGCATCGTCTTCCACCCAGTCTTGATCCCTGACCTCCTGTTCAGTCTGCACACTGCAGAAAGACGCAGCAGTTGGCACCTGTGTTTCGTCATCATCAGAGACATGCTGAGGTGGTATTCCCATGTCCTCATCATCAGGAAACATAAGTGGTTGTGCGTCAGTGCATTCTATGTCTTCCACCGCTGGGGAAGGGCTGGGTGGATGCCCTTGGGAAACCCTGCCAGCGGAGTCTTCAAACAGCATAAGAGACTGCTGCATAACTTGAGGCTCAGACAGTTTCCCTGGTATGCATGGGGGTGATGTGACAGACTGATGGGCTTGGTTTTCAGGCGCCATCTGTGCGCTTTCTGCAGAAGACTGGGTGGGAGATAATGTGAACGTGCTGGATCCACTGTCGGCCACCCAATTGACTAATGCCTGTACCTGCTCAGGCCTTACCATCCTTAGAACGGCATTGGGCCCCACCAAATATCGCTGTAAATTACAGCTGGTACACTAGGACGTGTGGCTGTGGCAGAACGGCCACGTCCTCTCCCAGCACCAGAGGGTCCACTAACACCACCACGACCATGTCCGCATCCGCGTCCTTTACTAGATGTTTTCCTCATTGTTATCGTTCACCACAACAACAAAAATATTATTTGACCCAATGTATTGAATTCAAATTCAGGCCTTTTTTTAAAGACAACTAACACTATCTGGCTATCTATTTAGGTACCGTATAACACTAATACAGGCACAGCAGTAACCACAGATTTAGCTGGATATAAATTTGAGGCTTATTATTTAGGCGCTGGGTGACAGGTATAGGTTTACTGACAGAATTAGACTGGGATATGCACAGTAGCGTGTGTGTGAAGTTATTCAGAATGACCCTATCTGCACCTTGAATCTAATATTCCCTTTTAGGGATAAATTTAAAGAAGGCCTGATACAGCAGAAACCACTAAATTAGGAAATTGCTAAATTGGGAATTGTATTTCAACCCAGAACAAAAACTGTGCTTTGACGGACACTAAATAACTTGACCAGCCACAGCAGTACAGCAGTAACGACAGATTTAGCAGGATATAAATTTTAGGCCTATTATTTAGGCGCTGGGTGACAGGTATAGGTTTACTGACAGAATTAGACTTGGAAATGCACAGTAGCGTGTGTGTGAAGTTATTCAGAATGACCCTATGTGCACCTTGAATCTGATATACCCTTTTAGGGATAGATTTAAAATAGCTCTGATACAGCAGAAACCACTAAATTAAGAAATTGCTAAATTGGGAATTGTATTTCAACCCAGAACAAAAAAATGTGCTTTTATGGACACTAAATAACTTGACCAGCCACAGCAGTAACGACAGATTTAGCTGGATATAAATTTGAGGCCTAGTATTTAGGCGCTGGGTGACAGGTATGCGTTTACTGACAGAATTAGACTGGGATATGGCCAAAAAATAACCACACTATTGATGGTTAAATGCACTTGGTGTGACAGCTTGACCAACCACACTATTGAGGGTTAAATGCACTTGGTGACAGGCTCAGCTTGCCCCTGATGTAGTATATGGCCAAAAAATAACCAGACTATTGATGGTTAAATGCACTTGGTGTGACAGCTTGACCCTGATGTAGGATTTAGCCAAAGAACAACCACACCATTGAGGGTTAAATGCACTTGGTGACAGGCTCAGCTTGCCCCTGATGTAGTATATGGCCAAAAATTAAACAGACTATTGCTGGTTAAATGCACTCGGTGTGACAGCTTGACCCTGATGTAGGATTTAGCCAAAAAACAACCACACCATTGAGGGTTAAATGCACTTGGTGACAGCTTGCCCCTGATGTAGTATATGGCCAAAAAATAACCAGACTATTGATGGTTAAATGCACTTGGTGTGACAGCTTGACCCTGATGTAGGATTTAGCCAAAAAACAACCACACCATTGAGGGTTAAATGCAGAAAGACACAAAATGGCCTCCGATCACCCCAGAAAAAAGTGACTGAAAAACACTCTGGGCAGCCTAAAAACAGTGAGCAATTGAATAGCAGCAGTTCAGTCATCCACAGCTGCAGATCGATCTCCGAATGAAGTCCTTTGGAGGAGTTAATCACTGCCTAATCTCGCCCTAACGTCACAGCTGCAACCTCTCCCTATGCTGATCAGAGCAGAGTGACGGGCGTCGCTACGTGACTCCAGCTTAAATAGAGGCTGGGTCACATGGTGCTCTGGCCAATCACAGCCATGCCAATAGTAGGCATGGCTGTGACGGCCTCTTGGGGCAAGTAGTATGACGCTTGTTGATTGGCTGCTTTGCAGCCTTTCAAAAAGCGCCAAGAAAGCGACGAACACCAAACCCGAACCCGGACTTTTACGAAAATGTCTGGGTTCGGGTCCGTGTCACGGACACCCCATAATTCGGTACGAACCCGAACTATACAGTTCGGGTTCGCTCATCCCTACACAAGACATGACAGGAGAGCCTCTGCTTTAGAGACCAAATCCAGTTTCTTAAGATCAGGAGTTCCATCAGAATTGTGCGTAACATTCTTGGTACCTGTGCAAAGCCAAAACAAAAGGACTCCGTAGGCATACACATCAGAGGAAGCTGAAGCTGGTTGCCCCAATTTTAATTCAGGAGTAGTAAACAGCGTGAAGCAAACAGAGGTGGCTGAACTCTGCTGCTCTGTATCTCTTGTGAAGTCAATGTCTCCAACTATGCCCCTCTCGCGATTTACAGCAAATGCATTATTTTCATGTAGAGATCCAAGAATTATGTTGGAGGCATGTAGTGTATGCAAGCCATGTGTGACCCCTCTCATCACTCTCACGCTGTTCTGCACCTGGTTTTCCTGGGCGAACGGAGTCGCACAGGGGAGGAACTGCTCTGTGTCCTTCAGCAAGAAATCGAATCCTGGCTTCATCCGTGACAACTGAAAATCGAAACCATGGTGGCCGACTACGGGAAGAACATGGTGTCTGCGCTGCGTCAAAAACGGCTTAGCCATGCGCCCAGCATGGGACACGTGTTCAATCTAGTTGTAAATTGGTTCCTGAAGTCTTCCACCCATCTGCAAAACATCCTAAAAATGGGCAGGAAACTTTGCATGCACTTCAGCCACTCGTACACCGGAAAGCACACTATCCTTGAGCAAATATTCCGTTCACGTGACATCTCTGTTTTGGATCCACTCCTGTTTTTTTGGCATTAGCAATACTGATGGATTACTGACCAAATGCTGACCGAGTGAAGGCGGATGCTCCACAGACAGGATCCGTTTTTTGTGGGTTATTGTTCTGACGGATCAGAGGAAGGGCAAAATAATCAGTGACATCAATACAAACTTACTGCTGACACCCTCTCCACTCTGTCGGAGGCTCTACTTGTATAAGTGTTTAATAGAACAGGTTCTGTAGACATCTATGTGGAATCAGCTGACGACGGTTTAAAAGGAGTGCGCTTCTTCTTGGCGCTAACATTGACCTGTAAGGCTGAGTTCATACTTGAGTTATTTGGTCAGTTTTGGCCCCGTGACTGCCCAAATAAGTGAAGTGTGCAGTGATTCTAAGAGCGACGCCTGTCATCTGCATGTTATACGGACTCACAGTATTGTTTCACTACCACAGCAGACTCCCTATGTGTGCTACTGCAAGGCACAGTATTCTACACCACTATGAAGGCTCTCTGCAGCCATTTTTTAACGTGATTCGGCGCAAATAAATTTGGAACTAACCAAATTTCAAAAAAATTCGGGGAACCGGCGAATCAAATTTTTGAAAAATTCACTCATCTCTAAATATAACAATCTCAATTCACAGCAGAACGGCTAATTGGACTTATGTATCTATCCTATTAATACACCCCATAAATGGCTGTAGTACAATGGAACTTCACCGCTGAACGGCCACTAATACACGCTAAAAAATGCTTTAGAACATATAACTGCAAAAGGGGCTAATAAGATGTAGAAATATTTCCTAGTAATGCACCCTGTTAATGCCTGTATCAAACAGCACTTGCACCCTAATAAGAACGTTTTGCTGGAATTACAGAGCTGTATAATGGCAATTTGGATCCCCAGTCAGTGCAGCAAGGTGTAATAGGATTGTTCCTATTTCCCAGGCTGTAACCTCTCCTACTGAACCCTGTTCTACATAAATACAGTGTAATATTTCCTCCCTATCCTTTCCCTACACTTCTAATGATCTTTCCCTGAACTTCTATTCAGCAAAAAATTGTTTTCAAGTCTTTCCTAGCGCTGTCCCTAGCGCCTGCTGATGTCTCTCCCTGCACTAAGCACACTGGAAAATGGCAGAATCCAAAATGGCTGAGGCTATTTATAGGGCTGTGACATCACAGGGCTGGCTGGCTGCTGATTGGCTGCATGCATGGCATTGTGGGTGATCCCTCAATCCCAGAGTTCTTTGCTCCATGTCCTAACATGTGCAGCAGCCATTTTAAGGAAAATGTGATTCGTTACCACGAAGCGTGAGGAAATTCGGATCCAGTGCAAATAGAATTTTTCCTAAAATTTTGATCGAATTCCACTCTCTCAACTTTGATTCCCTCATCTCCTTTTATGATAGTGGTACATTTTTATTTTTGAAAAAGAAAAAAATTTGCCCAAAAATTAGAAAAATTCGTAACTTTCCACATTTCAATAGTGTTGAGCGTGAATATTCGAATTGCAAATTTTTTTCTCGAATATCGCAATTTCGAGATTTCGCGAATATTTAGAATATCGTTCTATATATTCGCGAAATCGAATATTCTTTTTTTTTTTTTTTTTTTTATTATTATATTTTTTTCTTTCCCACTTCCCTAAAGTTGTTCTTACCTGTCCTTTGGATTCCTGGCTTCCTGGCTGCTCCAGTCAGTGGCGTTTTCAACTTACTGCTATATTCCATATTAGCTAAATTACAATCTAATCTATATGTGTATTTTACGAAATTTCGCAATAGTCGAAATTGCGATGCGAGTAATATAACACGAAATAATCGCATGAAGATTTCAACTTAGCACTGCTATATTCCATATTAGGCTAGAATATGGAATATAGCAGTGCTAAGTTGAAATCTTCATGCGATTATTTTGTGTTATATTACACAAGTTAGAGCAATATCACGAAATTTCGTAAAATACATATATTAGCCTAGCCATAGTCAATTAGCATAGGAACGTTGCCTTATACTATCAAGATAAATAATCGCAATACGCGAAAAATAAATCGCATATTATTCGCGATAATTGGGATAATTACGAATATTCGATTTCAACGAAAATAACACGAATATTCATTCGAATATTCGCGAAATATCGCGAAATCGAATATGGCACCTCCCGCTCATCACTACATTTCAATTTCTCTGCTTTTAAAACAGATAGTGATACCTCATATAATAGTTATTACTTTACATTCCCCTATGTATACTTTTATGTTTGGATAATTTTGTGAATGCCATTTTATTTTTTGGGTACGTTAGAAGGTTTAGAAGTTTAGAAGCAAATCTTGAAATTTTTCAGAAAATTTCCAAAACTCACTTTTTTAAGGACCAGTACAGTTATTAAGTCACTGTGGGGCTTACATAATAGAAACCACCCATAAATGGGTGAAACTACACCCCTCAAGGCATACAAAACTGATTTTACATTTTTTTTTAACCCTTTAGGTGTTCCACAAGAATTAAAGGAAAATGCAGATGAAATTTCAGAATTTCACTTTTTTGGCAGATTTTTCATTTTTCAGTAAACTGCTGTACGGGCACACCGCAGGGCACAGAAGGAAAGGAGAACCATGTGGTTTTTGGAGGGCAGATTTCACTGGGATAATTTTTAGTTGTCATGTCACATTTTAAGATCCCTGATGCACCCCTAGAGTAGAAACTCCCAAAAAGTGACCCAATTTTGGAAACTACAGGATAAGGTAGCAGTTTTGTTGGTACTATTTTAGGGTACATATGATTTTTGGTTGCTTTACATTACACTTTTTGTGAGGCAAGGTAACAAAAAATAGCTCTTTTGGCACCGTTTTTATTTTTTGTTTTTTACAATGTTCATCTGACAGGTTGGATCATGTGCTATTTTTATAGAGCAGGTTGTTACGGACGCAACAATACCAAATATGACTAATAATTTTTAGTGTCTCCATATTCTGAAAGCCATATTTATTTTTTATTTTTGGAGCGATTGTCTTAGGTAGGGTCTCATTTTTTGTGGGATGAGATGATTGTTTGGGGTGCATATGCCTTTCTGATTGCTTGGTATTACACTTTTTGTGATGTAAGGTGACAAAAAATGGCTTTTTTGATACAGTTTTTATTTTATCTTTGTTATGGTGTTAATCTGCAGGGTTAGGTCATGTGATATTTTATACAGCAGGTCGTTACGAACGTGGCGATACCTAATATGTATACTTTTTTATTTATTTAAGTTTTACACAATAAAAGCATTTTTGAAACAAAAAAAAACATAGTTTAGTGTCTCAATATTCTAAGAGCCATATTTTCTTTATTTTTTGCCCTATTGTTTTATGTTGCGGCTAATTTTTTCGGGGTGAGGTGACGGTTTAATTGGTACTATTTTGGGGGACATGCACCTTTCTGATGGCTTGGTGTTGCACTTTTTGTGATGAAAGGTGACATAAAAATGATTGTTTTAGCAGTTTTGATTTTATTTTTTCTACGGCGTTCAGGTGAAGGGGTACATCATGTGATATTTTTATGGAGCCGGTCATTACAGATGCGGGATACCCAATATGTCTGTTTTTCTTTTTCAATTTTATGTGTTTTATTTTGGGAAAGGGCCTTTTTTTTTTTTACTTGAAACGTTATTTTTTAGTATGAAAAACACTTTTTTTTAACTTTTTTTTTTTGTCCCACTCTGGGACTTTAACTTCTGAGGCCTAATCTCCTCTGCAATGCATTACAATACATCCTGTATTGTAATACATTGGTTGTCAGCTAAGGGCTGGATCTCACAGGCTTCCGTAGAAGGCAAGCCCCAATGCCTATGGAAGGCATTGGGCTGCCTTCTCTGCCATCGGGTCTTCGTCACTGCAGCGCGGGGACCCGATGGAAATGCGGAGGGCACCCGTACCCTCTGCAAACCCTCTGCATGCCGCGATCAGCTATAACCGTGGCATACAAGGGGTTAATACACCGGCATCAGTGTTTTATGAAGCAGGGGCCCGGCTGTAAGTGACTGCCGGGTCCATGCCGCCGATCAGGCGGGCGCAGCTTCTGCACTCGCCCGATCAGCCTGACGTACATGTACGCTGCTGATCCTTAAGTCACGTCCACCAGTGCCGTACATGTATGGCAGAAGTCCTCTACGAGTTAATGACCTATATTGCATAGTAAACATTTTTGTGGGTTGAACCGTTTAGAGATGCCCTACCTACAGGTCAAGCACCAACAGATGAAGTCATGTCACCTCCTTTTTCTACTAGCTCAAGCCTCTTTAAATGTAGCCAGTTTCTAATGGCCTTGAGAGTTTGGAGTAATGTGCTATATACTGTATGTTCTGTTAGGTACCCAATCCTCTTTCCTCCTTTGCTCCTATATTCAGGGCCGGTGCAAGGATTTTTGCCAACACAAGACACACCTAGGTTTTAGAGGAGGATAATAAGAAAAAAATATTTTCCATTACACCTCAGGTCAGACCAGCATTTAGACCCCCAATGTTAATCAGACCTCAGCTCACAGCCCCAATCAGACCCCCAATGTTAATCAGACCTCAGATCAGAACCCCATGTCAGACATCATCCCCCAGCCATCAGCCCCCAATGTCAGCCATCAGACCCCCATGTCACATTTCTCCCCCTCCATGTCACATTTTTCCGCCCTCCCCAAGGGTGCGCCCTAAGGCGGCCGCTTGGTCTGCCTTATGGTAGCACCGGCCCTGCCTATATTAACCCCTAACAGTTTTGCCCGAACTCTGCTTCGGCTTTGTGAAAGGGGCTTAACAGTTCAGCCCAAACAGAGCTCAGGGTACAGGCTAAGAGTTTCATATCCTTCATTTCTCGGGGTGGGCAGCATTATGTGCTATACATCGGGAGATATAGCCTTTAGAAATTGGGTTGGGAGTGAAAATAAAGTGTACAACAGAGAACAGCTCAGACATTGCCAATCTACTGGCCTTCTTTATAGATATGCTCAGTCCTTTACACCTCTACAATGGAGCTAGTGGTACTGGTAGGCATACTCAAGGCTTGAAGTATCTCCATTATTCT
This sequence comes from Bufo gargarizans, assembly GCF_014858855.1. NCBI lineage: Eukaryota > Metazoa > Chordata > Amphibia > Anura > Bufonidae > Bufo > Bufo gargarizans. The sequence continues at coordinate 37,177,807 of NC_058081.1, forward strand.
GTACCTAGTCTGTATTAACAGCGACTTTGGGGTTTTCGGTACATGATAGAAAGATAGATAGATACAATATAAAGATTGGGCAGCACAGCTGTTTATCGAGACCAGGCCGAGTGCCAGCGGCTGTGAAGGCGATCCCCCTTCAGATAATGTAGCAGGAAAAATTCCACGGCACCTCCAAGGTGTAAAATAGTATCAAACTTTATTCACCAGACCCGCAACGTTTCGATCCGCTTCCTGGGATCTTTCTCAAGCAGTGACAATCTTTGCTAGTGCAATGTGCATATTTATACAGCTTCACATCATTAATCAAAGTGCTAATTACATTAATAAAGCAAATATCATAAAAATATCCATCAAAATACATCATATCTCCATATATATCGTGACTAAAGTGTTGGCATAGATTACAGTAACGTGCTATAGACTTTGTTGCCAAAATAAACATCATAAATACATATACAAATGTATAGTCATCCTAATTGTAAATTCATACATGTGCGAAAAACTTCCTATTTGATGCAGGTGTACCTTAAAAACAAATAGGATGAGGAAGGTCCTAGAGCGGGCGCTGGAGAAGGTCCACATGGATTTTGGCGTGCAGGTCAATCGCATGTCGCAGGACCTTTTGAAACCTACTAATCACGTGTTCGTGTATCCGATCACGTGATGGTGACTCCTAGGTTCATTGTACGGACATCTGTATAAATCGACGTCATGCGCTCCACCGTCACGTGGAACGCATACGCCAGCGTAGAAATTCACTTTGGTGAAACAAGTCAGATGTCATGCGCTCCAAAGACTTGTGGAACTCATGCGTCATCATAGTGCATCGGCTTGTGGAGCACATGCATCCCTATGGAGACTCGGCATTCAATTAAGTGAGAGTAGCTACCCGAGCAAACAACATAACCCCAAAGACATCGGTACCCAGCATAATGTATGACCTCCCGCGGAGCAGGTAATGATGCACATCGGGATCAAATCTAAGTATGAGAGGTACATGGCAGTGTCATAACATATGGTGGATGTCACTAGCGGCTGTACCGCAGTTCTCAATGTCCCTGCAGGGTGCATCCAACATACTCATGCTCTCTGTACTGTCAGCTATTCATAAAAAGTATATAGTATCAAGTTTATGAATTATTCCCCTAGTCATACGAGGAGTCCAACCAGTATATCATGTGCTGATAACACACAATCCCAAGTCAGAGCACCATCCCTGTCAGGAGACCGCCATTCCTGGATGTCAAACCTGATCATCCCGTGGACCCACATTCCACCGCTCTCTTTCACAGGCGGGCCAATTCCTCATCACAAAACTGCAAAAAATTTGAGTAAATGTTAAAATCACCCTGTTATTTAACAGGGGGCACTAACAAAAGCACCCAACAACAAGAAAGTGACAAAATCCAGACCTAGCCTACTCATGATAATAGCCAAGGTTTATAATCTACATTAAGTCCCTGAGGTTTCAATGTATTTAATCTTGAGATCCACTGGATCTCACATTTGTTTAGTAATGTATGTCTATTGCCACCTCTTCTAGGAGTGGGGATGTGATCTAGTAACATACAATTCAGATCCCTTTCTTTGAACAGTGTGTATCAGTTTGTCCTTTAAATTTCTTGCTCGTTTGTACGACATGAGGAGGAAGTCTGAATTCTTTAATCTCCCCATGTCTCAAAATGGGCCAATGTCGTGAGACAATCTGTCGGATACACATAATGTCCTCCGTGTAGACAGTGACCAATGGTATGTTTTTTAATCCCACTTTTCTTTTTGAGAAGTTTAGTCCGTGACTTATTTTGTATGGTGCCTAAATGTTCATCTAATAATACTGAAGGAAAGCCTCTATCTTTAAAGGCCTGTGACATGTGATCAAGCATTCCCGCTAATTGGCTTAAGGGCAGTGATTTAATCATTGCTCTTGGATGTGCGCTGTTGAAACTCAATAATGTATTCTGATCTGTTGGTTTACAGTAAAGTGTAGTAGAGAGTGAATGTTCTGTCACCAATGAGGGTATCAAGAAAATGTATCTGTTCCCTAGAGTGTTCTAAGGTGAATTTAATATCCATGTCAATGGTATTGAGAAAATGAAAAAAATTCAAAGAGTTCATCCTCAGATCTGGTCCAAATAAGAAAAATATCATCTATGTATCGCTACCACTTCAAAACATGATGGAAGTGGGGCGATACATAGATGTATGTCTCCTCAAGGAAGGAGACCGCCATGTTGGCATACGTGGGGGCCACATTGGACCCCATGGCGGTCCCCTTCCTCTGGAGATAGAAATGATCCCCAAAGAGAAAATAGTTACATGTCAGAACCATGTGCAATAACTGTAGAATAAAGTCCTGGCATCCCGCTGAGAAAGTGGAATTAATCAGGGCCTTAGTCACTACCTCTAACCCTCTATCTCTATGCCTAATTGAGGTATAAAGGCTAGTTATGTCAAGGGATGCTAGAATAACATCACGGGGTAGTGTAGTGTCTGCCAATTTGTTGAGAAGGTCAGAGGTGTCCTGAAAGGTCAGAGGTGCCCTGGGGGGGTATTAAGATTCTTGTGAATCTTTGGTAACAAATAAAGAAAAGGTGTCATCGGGTGCGTAACTGAAAGAAAGTCCTTCAGTCTGTCATCAATGAAGCCCGCAGTTGTGGCCTCCTGTAACAAACTTTGGATTTTTCTTTCTATGTCCCATCTAGGGTCAGTGTGTAATTTCTGGTAAACCTCCTCATCATCAAGTTGCCTGTGTGCTTAGGCTATGTATTGATGAGTGTCCATGACCACAATCGCACCACCCTTATTGTCACGGAAAGTGTACAGGAAACAAGACAATGCAAAATGAATATATAACTCACTGGATCCAAAACTAAGGAACAAAAGGGAGACCCCTGCATCAGACCTGGCTCTCTCCCTGTCTGCTCAGCCTATGCAAAAATCCCAATGGTGGATGGTCGCATATCCACGTACCTCGACTATATACCACCTGAACACCCTACAATAGTGAGGGGATACGACCACCGGCTCCCTACACTAGACACGGAGGGAGTCATGGTCACCTGGGATCCAGCAAACAGAAAATCACAAATAAATGTACAGCACTTATCTTGCAGAAGGCTGGAAGATAGGATCAGCATGCACACACACTCCAGGAAGTTGTATAACCCGCACACTAATGCATTATGGGGAGGAATTTAAAGGGATGCAATCAGTCCAACTACATGACAGCTGAGAGAGGCTAACGAGATGAGGAACTGAAAACCAGAACAAAGAAAACTCAAGGAGGAGGTTCTGAAAGGCTTCTGTCAGAGCTTCTCAGCTGTCTGGTTGTGACAGTACCCCTCCCTCTACGAGTGGACTCCGGACACTCAGAGCCCACCTTCTCAGGATGGGACCTATGGAAAGCCCTGATGAGACGAGTGGCCTTAATGTCCGTCACTGGGACCCACATCCTCTCCTCAGGACCATAACCCTCCCAATTAACGAGGTACTGGAGAGAACCGCGGACAAGACGAGAATCCACAATCCTAGAGACCTGAAATTCAAGATTCCCATCAACCATAATCGGAGGAGGAGGCAAAGGCGAGGGTACAATGGGTTGAACATAAGGTTTCAATAAGGACTTATTAAAAACATTATGGATCTTCCAAGTCTGAGGAAGATCAAGACGGTAGGCAACAGGATTGATGACAGACAGGATTTTGTAAGGCCCAATAAACCTAGGACCCAACTTCCAGGAGGGAACCTTCAATTTGATATTCTTGGTAGACAACCACACCAGATCACCAACATTCAGGTCCGGACCAGGCACACGTCTCTTATCTGCCACACGCTTATATCTCTCACTCATGCTCTTTAGATTATCCTGAATCTTTTGCCAAATAGATGACAAAGACGAGGAGAATCTGTCCTCATCAGGTAAACCAGAAGACCCCTCTCCCGAGAAAGTCTCAAACTGCGGATGAAACCCATATACACCAAAAAATGGTGACTTATCAGAGGACTCCTGACGACGGTTATTTAAAGCAAACTCAGCAAGGGACAAAAAAGAACACCAATCCTCCTGATTCTCCGCCACAAAACAGCGCAGATATGTCTCCAGATTCTGATTGACGCGCTCTGTCTGGCCATTCGACTACGGGTGGAAAGCAGAAGAGAATGACAACCGAACCCCCAAGCGAGAACAGAAAGCCTTCCAGAATCTGGAAACAAACTGTGTGCCCCTATCAGAGACTATGTCTGAAGGAATACCATGCAATTTGACAATGTGATCAATAAATGCCTGCGCCAGCGTCTTAGCATTGGGCAAACCAGGAAAAGGGATGAAATGCACCATTTTGCTAAAACGGTCCACCACCACCAGAATCACAGTCTTCCCCGAGGAACGAGGCAGGTCCGTTATGAAGTCCATGGACAGATGTGTCCAAGGACGGGAAGGAATGGGTAAGGGAAGGAGAGGACCTGATGGCCGTGAATGAGGGACTTTGGCACGAGCGCAAGTCTCGCAGGCTGCCACAAAACCCTCAACTGACTTACGAAGCGCAGGCCACCAGAATCTCCGAGCGATGAGATCCACTGTGGCTCTTGCCCCCGGGTGCCCAGCAAGGACCGTATCGTGGTGTTCCTTAAAAATCTTGTGTCTTAAAGCGAGAGGCACAAACAACCTCCCAGGAGGACAAAGATCGGGAGCCTCTGACTGGGCTGCCTGCACCTCTGCCTCCAATTCAGGAAAAAGAGCAGAGACCACCACACCTTCAGCCAAAATGGGACCCGGGTCTTCAAAATTCCCACCTCCCGGAAAACAACGTGACAGGGCATCTGCCTTCACATTCTTAACCCCAGGGCGGAACGTGACAACAAAATTAAACCTTGAAAAGAACAAAGACCATCTGGCCTGTCTCGGGTTCAGACGCTTGGCTGACTCCAAGTAGGCCATATTTTTATGGTCAGTAAACACGGTAATAGGGTGTCTGGCTCCCTCTAGCCAATGGCGCCATTCCTCAAAAGCCAACTTGATGGCCAACAATTCCCTATCTCCCACATCGTAATTTCTCTCTGCGGAGGAGAGTTTCTTCGAGAAAAATGCACACGGTCGCCATTTGGCAGGAGAGGAACCCTGAGACAAGACCGCACCCACACCCACCTGAGAAGCATCAACCTCAACTATGAAGGGTAGAGAAATATCAGGTTGTACCAAGATGGGAGCGGAAGCAAAACTCTCCTTGATATTAGAAAAGGCCTTACGCGCCTCTACCGACCAGGAAGAAAAATCTACCCCCTTTCTGGTCATATCAGTGAGTGGTTTAACAATAGAGGAATAATTCGAAATAAACTTCCTGTAATAATTGGCAAAGCCCAAAAAATGCATCAGCGCCTTCTGATTCTCAGGAAGCTCCCACTCAAGCACAGCGCGGACCTTCTCGGGGTCCATGCGAAAACCAGAAGCGGAGAGAAGAAACCCCAGAATTTGAATTTCTGGAACCGCAAACACACCTTTTTCCAGTTTCGCATATAATTTATTCTCCCGCAGGATGAGCAAGACCTGACGTAAGTGTTCCTTATGAGTTTTGAAATCAGGAGAAAAAATCTAAATGTCATCCAAATACACTAATACAAATTTTCCCATTAAATGATAAAAAATGCTGTTCACGAAATGCTGAAAAACGGCTGGGGCATTCATCAAACCAAAAGGCATAACCAAATTCTCAAAATGGCCCTCAGGGGTATTGAAGGCCGTCTTCCATTCGTCTCCTTCTCTGACCCTGACCAGGTTGTATGCCCCTCTTAGATCTAACTTGGAAAAGACTTTAGCCTTAACAATCTGGTTAAACAGGTCCGGGATCAGAGGAAGCGGATAAGGGTCACGAATAGTGATACTGTTCAGCTCCCTGAAATCCAGACAAGGTCTTAAAGAACCATCTTTTTTCTTAACAAAGAAAAAAACAGCGGCAACAGGTGACTTCGAGGGTCGTATGTGTCCTTTTCTCAGACTCTCAGAGATATAAGCACGCATAGCGACCCTTTCAGGTTGGGAGAGGTTGTATAAATGAGATTTAGGGAGCTTGGCGCCTGGGATGAGATTAATAGGGCAATCGTACTCCCTGTGCGGGGACAAATCCTGAACTCCACTCTCAGAGAAGACATCCGAAAATTCAGAGAGAAAGGGTGGTACAGTCTTAGTAGAAACCTCAGAAACAGATGTCGTGAGGCAATTCTCTCTGCAAAAGTCACTCCAACCATTTATTTGCCTCGCTTGCCAATCAATGGTGGGGTTATGTTTAGTGAGCCAGGGTAGCCCCAACACAAGAGGAGTAGGTAATCCGCTAAGGACGAAACATGACACATCCTCAACATGAGCATCACTCACAATTAAACGAATATTGTGAACTATGCCCTTTAATGATTTCTGAGAAAGTGGAGCGGAATCAATAGCAAAAACAGGAATATCCTTTCCCAAAGTGCACACCTGGAAACCATGAGTTATCGCAAAATGATTATCAATGAGATTGACAGCTGCTCCACTATCTACAAAAATCTCACAAAAAATGTTATTGCTCTCTAGCGCCACCCTGGCAGGCAGGACAAAACGGGAACTACAAGCAAACGGAAAACCTTCAATTTCCGCCTCAACCCTGCCAATAGTAACAGATGGAACATTTTTAAAAGATTTTTTCCTTTTTGTTTCTTTATTACTCCCAGAAAACTGCCTGAGTCTCCTAGAGGGACAATCATTTGCCAAATGATTTATACCTCCACAACAAAAACAAACCTTCCCATGCGGGCTGAATCTTCTATTGTCAGAGGCAATCAACCCCAGCTGCATGGGCTCCTGCTCAGAAGGGGCTGACAGTGACTGAGACCCCTGCGCACAGAATGAGACCGCTGCACTGTCCTGGGACTGAGTATGACAGGAAGGAGTGATCTCTCCTCTCTCTCTAAGACGCCTGCCAATACGAACGGCCTGAGACATAGCACAGTCCAAGGAGATAGGCCTCTCATGAAAGGCAAATGCATCTTTCAATCCCTCTGAAAGACCATGGCAAAATTGACTTCGGAGTGCAGCATCATTCCAACCAGTATCAGCTGCCCATCTCCGAAATTCTGAGCAGTATATCTCTGCGGATTGTTTACCCTGGCATAACAGACGTAGTCTAGACTACGATCCGGATCATCATATATCTGACCCAGGGCTAAAAAGAATTCATCCACTGAACGGAGAGGCCGTGCCCCCTCCGGCAGCGAAAACGCCCAGGACTGAGCGTTACCCCTGAGCAGCGATATAATGATCCCCACCCTCCGTTCCTCATCACCAGAGGAATGGGGAAGAAGGCGAAAATGGAGTTTGCAAGCCTCTTTGAAACGCACAATATTCTCACGACCCCCGGAGAACGTATCCGGGAGCGAGATCTTAGGCTCAGAACAAACTCCATGAACGCAAGCTGAACCGGTCACTAGAAACTGAGAAAGAATCTTACGGAGATCAGCTACCTCCAATGAAAGACCCTGGAAACGTTCAGTCAAAAGTGAAACCGGATCCATGCTTGAGACGGTTTTGGCGGCTTATAATGTCACGGAAAGTGTACAGGAAACAAGACAATGCAAAATGAATATATAACTCACTGGATCCAAAACTAAGGAACAAAAGGGAGACCCCTGCATCAGACCTGGCTCTCTCCCTGTCTGCTCAGCCTATGCGAAGATCCCAATGGTGGATGGTCGCATATCCACGTACCTCGACTATATACCACCTGAACACCCTACAATAGTGAGGGCACACGACCACCGGCTCCCTACACTAGACACGGAGGGAGTCAGGGTCACCTGGGATCCAGCAAACAGAAAATCACAAATAAATGTACAACACTTATCTTGTAGAAGGCTGGAAGATAGGATCAGCATGCACACACACTCCAGGAAGTTGTATAAGCCGCACACTAATGCATTATGGGGAGGAATTTAAAGGGATGCAATCAGTCCAACTACATGACAGCTGAGAGAGGCTAACGAGATGAGGAACTGAAAACCAGAACAAAGAAAACTCAAGGAGGAGGTTCTGAAAGGCTTCTGTCAGAGCTTCTCAGCTGTCTGGTTGTGACACTTATCTGCGGGTTTGATGGTGAGACTGTGGTCACGGACCAACTCATCAATAGCACACCATTCCAACTGTGTCATATTGGGATGTCTAAATCCCTTTTACTCTTTGAATTTCAAGGCATTCACATCTTTCATCACTGAATCAATAAACAATTCAACAGCCGGAGATGATACAGGTGGTATGAATTCACTTTTTTTAAATAGATCATAATCACATAGCCTCAATTCGGTGGTAATACCTGTTTTGCTAATTGACGGATGAGACGTAAACCAGGTTTTGAGCTTTAGTCTGCGGAAAAATTGGCATAAATCAAGTTGCAACCAATCGGTGTTGCTATTGGGACAAAAGCTCAATCCCATGGTTAAGACTTTCAATTGTATATCAGATAACACATGTGAAGAGATATTTACCACAATATTAGGTTCAGTCAATTCCGTTTTTTGACTAGTGGTCTTTTGCTCCTGGTCTTTACACTGGCGATGGTAACGTTTTCTTCCTCCTCGTCGTGTAGGTTTCTTGATGATTGATTGGCTGTGTGTCCTAAAAAAGGCTCTGTAGTAGCATTATTCTGTTGTGAAGAGACAGCGTCCTTTGTAAAACTTTTCTTGTCCAATCTCAGATTACGTGGCTGAGGCTGATGATTGGCTGACCAATTATATACAGACCCTGTATTGTAATCCGCAGCATCACGCTGCCACTTGCTTCGCTTTGTGTCTTGTATTTCCATCCTTTATTTATCCAAAAAAGGTTTAAGTTTGGACATATGTTCCTGGTATTCCTCAGTTGATAATAAGGAAACAAGTGTGGCTTGTAATGTGTCTCTCTTTTCCGTTGTCTCACTCAGATCTTTTTGGAGAAATTCTATATTCAATAGAATTAGGTCTAGTGAGAACTTATTTGCGATGGACTTATATTTTGCTCGAAATTCATTGTCGTGCATATACATGGTGGGTCTAGGTACTCTGTTGGACTTAAAGTATTCACTGAGTGTAGTGAAATGTAGTTCCAGACTCGTGGAGCGCATGACGTCGATTTATACAGATGTCCGTACAATGAACCTAGGAGTCACCATCACGTGATCGGATACACGAACACGTGGTTGGTAGGTTTCAAAAGGTCCTGCGACATGCGCAGTTGATTGACCTGCACGCCGAAATCCATGTGGACCTTCTCCAGCGCCCGCTCTAGGACCTTCCTCATCCTATTTGTTTTTAAGGTACACCTGCACCAAATAGGAAGTTTTTCGCACATGTATAAATTTACAATTAGGATGACTATACATTTGAAAATGTATTTATGATGTATATTTTGGCAACAAAGTCTATAGCACGTTACTGTAATTTATGCCAACACTTTAGTCACGATATATATGGAGATATGATGAATTTTGATGGATATTTTTATGATATTTGTTTTATTAATGTAATTAGCACTTTGATTGATTAATGCTGTGAAGCTGTATAAATATGCACATTGCACTAGCAAAGATTGTCACTGCTTGAGAAAGATCCCAGGAAGCGGATCGAAACTTTGCGGGTCTGGCGACTAAAGTTTGATACTATTTTATGCCTTGGATGTGCTGTGGAATTTTTCCTGCTAGATAGATAGATAGAAGTATAATATATATATATTACCCGATGTGTCATGTGACCCAGTGGCATGACACACGGGGGACACATTACCACTATTTATTGGCTGCAGCAGCCACGTGACCAGCATCAAATCAGATGTTGACAAGCAGAGACTGGAGACCTGCAGGAGTGAAGGAACCTAAACCCAGTGGCGGGCCTCAAGTATGATTTCTTTACACAAGTCCACCTACACTGTAGAATCTGTCAGAAAGCCCCCTGGGGGGAACAAACCATTTAGCCTTAGTACACGAAGGTCCAAGTAATGACATGTCTATGGACGTGGACCTTGGCTTCCACTTCCATTCTGACAGATTTTTATGCTTCTATTTTTAGCTATGGCTGTCACATTTGACAGATGTACCGATATAATGCATTTTTTTCTATTTTTATCCCCTTTACTATTGCTTTTAAGTGCATATATAGAGATGTAAAAACTAGAATGTTGTTTACTGGTGACGTGCTTAGAGGTACAGCAAGTTCATATGGTACATTATATTCAAGATCTTGATGATAGATATGTAATCCAGTTACAAATGGCGAGATAGAACTAGGTGCAGCTAGTAAGAGTCAACTTTACTACACAGGTTGTCAAGGTGGCCAAATGCAGATCAACAGTGCAGCCAACAATAGGGGCACACAATCTTCTCATATGGAGAGGTGCTTATATGTTGCTAAAATAGTCAAACTCATCGGCAGTGGTGGATCTCCCTTGTGGTGCAGCAATGATGATCCTCATCTGATAAAAGGGTAATTGTGTCTGTAGCAGAGTCTCTACTCAGACCTGACTCCTTTGTAGTCTTGGGTCACCATTGCGGCCTCCTCCTTCTACCGTCTTCATATAGAGCTGCCATGTCATACAGCATTCCAGCTGTACAACCATGGTGCCAATCTCCAGCACCCTCACAGTCTCCCTCTTGAGTCTTCACAGACAAAACATCTCCAGAGACTCCAACAAAGTTGCCGCATTTTGCCGCCGGCACTTAATAGAAAATGCCTAATCTTGCGGACAAGAATAGGACATGTTCTATTTTTTTCGGGAACGGAAATGAGGACCCGGAAGTGCAGGTCTGCATTTCCGGATCCGGGCAGCACATCGTGCAGCCCCATAGAAATAAATGGGTCTACAATTCTGTTCCGCAAAATGTGCAACAGAATTGCGGACGTATTAATAGACCCTTATACTCAAATTGAAACTTCTAGTGGCACCCCCACTGGCTACTTTCCGATACTTTATTATGTCTGCAAAAGGAGTGGTAACTACACACTTTTATTGCTGATGCCTCTTCCCGCCTAATCTTCATCGTAATGTAAATGGTGGAAAAAACATAAAAGAGGACAAAATCCCACTGGATCGACCAAGGAAATGTCTAATTTATGAGGTCATGAGGCAAAAAAAGGAGCAAATGGAATCAACCTTTTAGAAGCCATTATAAGATCTATGTTGGCGTGATACCATTTGCTCACTATGGTCTCCAACGCCTAATATTTTAATTAGGAATGACTGAGCAAATTTCATGTTATGAAACTTGTTTGTGCTTCGTTTGGTGGTAAAAGCAGAATTGTATTATGGATTCCGTTACCACGGACCATAACAAAATTTTATGACGGAATGCATAACGAAATGCCTTTAGAGGCATTCCGTTATTCATTCCGTCATAATAGAAGTCTATGGCCTGCATAACGGCTCCGTACCGTTTCCGTTATGCAGGAGAGGACTCCCTTGCATATTGATATTGTCTCAGCCGCGAAGGCCATGTGTTGTATGACTCCAATAACAGAAGGTAAGGGTGATTCTGTACTTTTTGACACTGTTAGGCTACTTTCATTCCTGCAGCACTACGATCCAGCTGCCTGATCTGGCAGACAATGCAAGCATGCAGAGGTTTGTGTCCAGCCGATTCTCAGTATTTTTACCGGAACGCATCTGAATCTCCACTTGACTCCATTATACTTAATGGGGTCGGCGAGCATCCCGGCTGCGTTCGGCAGTGCTGGATCTGGAGAATTCCGGCAGGCTGTTCTCTGCCGGATCAGCCTGCCAAAATTCACGTCACAGGTTTGAAATAGCCTCAACAGTGTTAAATTGTGAATTAAGTTGATTTAGTGATCTAGGTGGGTACAGGCTTTTGAGAATTCTTGTAGTTTATACTATGGATAGACCATTTATTGACCATCACATTCTGTGATTGTAGATCTACAGTGTGTGGACATATTTGAGACTGTAGGTGTCTTCTTCATTGTTTTAAGGTTTGAAGGTGTTGTCAATGTAGATATTGTAGATGATCCTCATAGATTGATGTAATGGTTGACTTTTTCATTGACCAAAGTTCTGAGCCAGTAAATTTAGTGAATGTACCTGCCTCTGCAGCTAAAAGGGGATCAGACTTAGCCGTCACACCTGGGCTCTGGTACTCAAGGGGGCCCACAGCAAACCAGCATAAAATGGGCGACTGTAGGTGGGGGTACAATTGTAAGAAAAAGTATGTGAACCCTTTGGAATCATATGGATTTCTGCACAAATTGGTCATAAAATGTGATCTGATCTTTATCTTTTAAGTCACAACAATAGACAATCACAGTCTGCTTAACCTAATAACACACAAAGAATTAAATGTTACCATGTTTTTATTAAACAAACCATGTAAACATTCACAGTGCAGGTGGGAAAAATATGTGAACCCCTAGACTAATGACATCTCCAAGAGCTAATTTGAGTGAGGTGTCAGCCAACTGGAGTCCAATCAATGAGATGAGATTGGAGGTGTTGGTTACAGCTGCTCTGCCCTATAAAAAACACACACCAGTTCTGGGTTTGCTTTTCACAAGAAGCATTGCCTGATGTGAATGATGCCTCGCACAAAAGAGCTCTCAGAAGACCTACGATTAAGAATTGTTGACTTGCATAAAGCTGGAAAGGGTTATAAAAAAAGGTATCTCCAAAAGCCTTGCTGTTCATCAGTCCACGGTAAGACAAATTGTCTATGAATGGAGAAAGTTCAGCACTGCTGCTACTCTCCCTAGGAGTGGCCGTCCTGTAAAGATGACTGCAAGAGCACAGGGCAGACTGCTCAATGAGGTGAAGAAGAATCCTAGAGTGTCAGCTAAAGACTTACAAAAGTCTCTGGCATATGCTAACATCCCTGTTAGCGAATCTACGATACGTAAAACACTAAACAAGAATGGATTTCATGGGAGGATACCACAGAGGAGGCCACTGCTGTCAAAAAAAAACATTGCTGCACGTTTACAGTTTGCACAAGAGCACCTGGATGTTCCACAGCAGTACTGGCAAAATATTCTGTGGACAGATGAAACCAAAGTTGAGTTGTTTGGAAGAAACACACAATACTATGTGTGGAGAAAAAGGCACAGCACACCAACATCAAAACCTCATCCCAACTGTGAAGTATGGTGGTGTGGGCATCATGGTTTGGGCTGCTTTGGTGCGTCAGGGCCTGGACAGATTCCTATCATCGAAGGAAAAATTTATTCCCAAGTTTATCAAGACATTTTGCAGGAGAACTTAAGGTCATCTGTCCACCAGCTGAAGCTCAACAGAAGATGGGTGTTGCAACAGGACAACGACCCAAAGCATAGAAGTAAATCAACAACAGAATGGCTTAAATAGAAGAAAATACGCCTTCTGGAGTGGCCTAGTCAGAGTCCTGACCTCAACCCGATTGAGATGCTGTGGCATGACCTCAAGAAAGCGATTCACACCAGACAGACAAAGAATATTGCTGAACTGAAACAGTTCTGTAAAGAGGAATGGTCAAGAATTACTCCTGACCGTTGTGCACGTCTGATCTGCAACTACAGGAAACGTTTGGTTGAAGTTATTGCTGCCAAAGGAGGTTCAACCAGTTATTAAATCCAAGGGTTCACATACTTTTTCCACCTGCACTGTGAATGTTTACATGGTGTGTTTCAATAAAAACATGGTAACATTTAATTATTTGTGTTATTAGTTTAAGCAGACTGTGATTGTCTATTGTTGTGACTTAGATGAAGATCAGATCACATTTTATGACCAATTTGTGCAGAAATCCATATCATTCCAAAGGGTTCACATACTTTTTCTTGCAACTGTACGTGATAGATATTTGACATTGGAGCCTTCAAGTTAAGAACCCGAAAATGGTAGGCAGGACTGATATAGACTGACTTTTATGTACTGTAGTAGAAGAACCTATATTTATATGATAAGATGCCGGTGTAATCTGTGACCTGATCTTTTCAACTGGTAGATTGTTAACAGTATTAACAATTGCATCATTTTGTAATGGTAACTAGGGAATTCTGTAAATTGATGTAGTCTATGACTTTTATTATCATCATTCTAGATCTACTTTGACTATGTTTTCATGTATGCAGCTAGTTCCAAGGGTACAGTGGAGCTAGAAGCCACAATTTTTTTTGCAGGGTTCTCTAAAAAGTGGTTCTATACACCTTGGATGTGTTTGTGCGGTGATTATGTGATTATAACATAGGCAGGTCCTTTGATACCATACATTGACCATGCTTGTTTGGCCCACAGCTATTCTGCATGCTTAGCTTGGCCTAGTGTGCTCATTCATATCAAAGGGGAGAGGTGAATAAGTGGCTAGCAGGCATATCTCCTGCAGTAACAAATGACCAGGTTTAAATCCCAAATGCCAGATTCTTCTTCTCCCTACATGAAGAGATAGTTGTTGGACCTCAATATTGATGGATTCAGCCAACTTTTTTCCCATTTGTATGGACAGTTTTACAATAATTGTTCAGCTGGATGTAGGTCCGGAGATGCTCCTAGTCCAGATTCAATTTTCATAGCACTTATCAGTGCAGGATGGATAGCAGTTCTTCTTGTTCTACTTCAAAAACCTGGACGTAACTTCACTGTACACTGTTATAGAAAACTCTAAAGGGAGATCCGCAAGTGAATACTTCTTGGAAAAAGACGGAAAGATGCCTAAAGATCAGATCACTTTTATCGGGGATTGCATTATGTTCATTCTCACCCATAATTATTTTAAGTATGATCGCGATTTTGATCTGCAGACATGGGGTACAGCGATGGGGACCAGATTCGCACCAAGCTTTGCAAATCTATACATGGGTCGATGGGAGGAGTTGGCCATCTTCCCCTGTGGCGGGCTTGGTGCGGGTCTGGTCCTTTGGAAACGTTTTATTGACGATATTGTTTTTATTTGAAAAAATGGAGAAACGGAACTGGAGAAGTTTTTTAATGATTTTAATCAAAATGAATTTAATTTACATTTAACGCCGCATTACAGTAAGGAACAAGTAAACTTCTTGGATCTAACAATATTTATTAATGAAGGGCTTATTCAGACCAAAACATATCATAAACCTACTGACTGTAATAGTTTTATACCACTGAACAGCTGTCACCTGCCCATCTGGCTGACAAATATTCCCTGAAGCCAATATATAAGGATACGCAGGAATTGCTCTGAGATCACCCATTTTGAAGACGAAACTAGGGAGCTAAATAATAAATTGATGGAAAAGGGATATAATAGCAAAGACCTAGAAAAAATTGTGGATCAAATTCGAAAAGTTGACCGCAATGTACTCTTGCAGGACGTTGGTAAGAATAAACAAACTAGTAAGGAAACTGATCCAACTAATACCAACTAATACCCTCATTAAAATCCCAAACATTTCCACATACAGTGAAGGATCATTTATCCTCAAAAAGATAGCTAAGAAGCATTGGGAGATGCTACGTCAAGACAAATTGATAGGGGAGAAAATTCCAACACACCCGACATTTATATTTAAGAAGGCATCGAATCTAGCTAACATGATAGCACCATCATGAATCATCCAGTCATGTGAAAAATATTAAAACTACCCAGATAGGACAGAGGGGTTTCTTTCCCTGCAAACTATGCAAGAATTGTCAAAAGATTAAACCTGGTCTAATTAAATATCCCATAATAGAGATAGGTGATACCCATCACACCTACAAAATTAACCAATATATCTCTTGCAACACCAGGGGAGTAGTATACTTCATTAAATGTCCTTGCCAGAAATTATATATAGGTAGAACAAAACGGGAACTTAAAATTAGAATGGGTGAACATCTGAATAATATAAAAAAAAAAATATGATGGTCACCCCCTTGTCATGGTCTTACCTTCTTGCTGTTCTCCTTCGTTTGACATGTGCTGGCGGCCATCTTGGTTTCTGGGTTTCTTGTAGCCTCCCACCCTGCGGCTTCTCCTTCCCACTGGGAGGAGCTGGATGCCTAGCTCATATATATAGGAGGTCTGTGGCTTCAGTTCCTTGCTTGGTCCTCTTGTGTTCACATGCTTCTAAGACTGCTGCTGCTTCTGGTTCCTGATCCTGGCTTCGTCTGACTACCCTGCTGGTTCCTGATCCAGGCTTCGTCTGACTACCCTGCTGGTTCCTGATCCAGGCTTCGTCTGACTACCCTTCTGGTTCCTGACCTCTGGCTTCGCAAGACCCTGCTTCGGTTTAGCCATCCGTTTGGACTTTTGTCTCACAGCTTGATTTTCAATAAAGCCTTCTTATTTCCACTTATCTCTTGTTGTACGTCTGGTTCATGGTTCCATGACATTAGGACCAAGCCATGAATTCTGACGGTACAGGGCCATCCTCGCTACCTACGCTGGTTGCCAGACTTGATCAGCAGGATCACCTGTTGGGTCGGTTCGCTGTGGCGTTGCAAACCCTGCTTGAACGCACGGCTCATTTAGCTTCCGTTGCCGATGGGTCGGTTGTCGCTCCTGGGCCCGCTCCTACTGCCGCTCCGGTTGTTGCGCCAGAGTCTACCCCGACACCTGTTGCTGCGCCTGCGGTGTTTCGGGGTATGACCGGTTCTGCCCCCCTTCCACAGCGCTTTGGGGGAGAGCCAACTCAGTGCCGAGGTTTCCTTAACCAGGTGGGCATTTATTTCGAGTTGCTGCCACATGCCTTTCCTACTGAGAGATCAAAGGTGGGCTTCTTGATCTCGCTGCTCTCGGACAAGGCCTTGGCCTGGGCCAGCCCTTTATGGGAGAACAACAATCCGGTGGTTGCCGAGTTTTCCGGTTTTGTTGCTTCTCTTCGGAAGGTATTCGATGTGCCGGCTCGTGCTGCCTCTGCTGCGAAGCTCCTTATGTCCATCAGACAGGGTTCACGATCCGTAGCTGAATACGCCATTGAGTTTCGTACCCTGGCAGCAGAGGTGGGCTGGAATAATGAGGCTCTGGTCGCTGCTTTCTCTCATGGTCTCTCGGATGCCTTGAAGGATGAGGTTGCAGCTAAGGACCTACCAGTGGAGCTCGAGTCTCTTATTTCTTTCCTGATTTTGATTGACACCAGACTCAGGGAGAGACCTTCCTTTAAGGAGAGCCTGCGGAGGTCTTCTAACAGATTGGCGCCTACGTTTGCTGTCCCACCCGTGCCTCCCTCTCCTCCCACGCCTCCTGGGGATGACTTGTCTGGGGGTGAACCCATGCAGCTGGGGTTTGCTCGCCTGTCCGAGGGGGAGAGGGCACTCCGGAGACGCGAGGGCCGATGCATGTACTGTGGTCTCGGTGGGCATTTTCGGTTGGCATGCCCGAACCGTCCGGGAAACGCTCGCACCTGAGATCCTGTCGGGGGCAGATCTTGGGTGGAGTCTCCTCGTCCCCGGTTTCCCGTGTTGACAAACCACTGATTACTGTTGTCCTCTCCTGGGTCGGGGGCTCGGTGACGACCCAGGCGTTGGTGGACTCTGGTGCTGGTGGTTTGTTCATTGATAGTGTGTTCGCTGCCGCCAATTCCATTCCTCTGCAGCCTCGAGGTTCCCCACTGGCTCTTGAGGCGATAGACGGCAGACCCCTTCTGCCGCCACACGTGACTCATGAGTCCCTTCCAGTGGGGATGGTCATTGGTGCTGTTCACAGAGAGTCGGTCTGTCTCCAGGTTATTTCGTCTCCACACTACTCGGTGGTCTTGGGGTACCCCTGGCTCCAGAAGCATAATCCGACTTTCGATTGGAGATCGGCCGAGATCCTCTCGTGGTCACCGCAGTGTGGGGCTAGTTGCATCCATGGGTCTGTCAAGTTGCTGTGTACTTCCTCGGACTCTCTGTTGCCTCCTGAATACGAGGAGTACCGGGATGTATTCGATAAGGTGCGTGCGGTTGCCCTACCTCCGCACCGCCCATACGATTGTGCCATAGAGTTACAATCTGGTGCCGTTCCTCCTCGTGGCAAAGTCTATCCACTGTCGGTAGCGGAGAATGAGGCCATGGAGGAGTACGTGAGGGAGGGGCTTTCACGCGGACACATTCGCAAATCCTCGTCCCCGGCAGGGGCTGGATTTTTCTTTGTGAAAAAGAAGGGCGGTGAGTTCAGGCCTTGCATCGATTACAGGGGTCTCAATCGCATCACGATCAAGAACGCTTACCCGATACTCTTGATTTCCGAGCTGTTCGATCGCCTCAAAGGGGCCACGGTCTTTACCAAACTCGACCTGAGGGCGGCATATAACCTGGTAAGGATCAAGGCGGGCGATGAGTGGAAGACCGCGTTTAACACCAGGACCGGTCATTATGAATCCTTGGTTATGCCCTTTGGGTTGTGCAATGCGCCCGCAGTCTTCCAGGAATTCATCAACGATGTTTTCCGTGACCTGTTGCAGCAGTGTGTGGTGGTCTATTTGGATGACATCTTGGTATATTCTGAATCCATGGAGGCCCACATTCTGGATGTCAGACGAGTGTTGCAACGGTTACGAGAGAACAAGCTGTTCGGTAAGCTTGAGAAATGCGAATTTCACCGATCCCAGGTAACCTTCTTAGGTTACATCATTTCCGCTGAGGGGTTCTCCATGGATCCTGAGAAGGTTTCGGCTGTCTTACAGTGGCCCCAGCCCAGTGGTCTTCGTGCCCTGCAGCGCTTTTTGGGCTTCGCCAATTATTATCGGAAGTTCATCAGGGACTTTTCCATGCTAGCCAAGCCTCTCACGGATCTGACCAGGAAGGGCAGTAATCCCCAGGTCTGGCCGCTCGAGGCCATCCGAGCTTTTGAGGCTCTAAAGTCCGCCTTTGTGTCGGCTCCGATTCTGTCGCATCCCAACCCTGGGTTGCCTTTTGTCCTCGAGGTGGACGCGTCTGAGACGGGAGTAGGCGCCCTTCTGTCTCAGCGTAGAACACCAGAGGGTCCTCTGCTTCCTTGTGGGTTTTACTCCCGGAAACTGTCTTCCGCGGAGTGCAACTATCAGATTGGTGACAGGGAGTTATTGGCCATCGTGCAGGCCCTTAAAGAATGAAGGCACTTGCTCGAGGGTTCGGTGGTTCCGGTTCTCATCCTGACGGACCACAAGAATCGGACCTACCTCTCTGAGGCCAAGAGATTGACACCATGTCAGGCCAGATGGGCTCTGTTCTTGTCACGTTTTAATTACGTGGTCTCCTACCTACCCGGTTCCAAGAACATCAGAGCGGATGCCTTATCACGGCAGTACTCCGAGCTGTCCGGGGAGGAGTCTAATCAGACTTCGGTCATACCTCCGAATCAGATCCTGGCCGCCATTCGCACCAGCCTGACCTCTCCCCTGGGTGAGCAGATTTTGGCGGCTCAATCTGGTGCTCCCTCTGGGAGACCCAACGGCAGATGTTTTGTGCCTGAGGAGTTGCGCACTCGGTTGTTGCGAACCTACCATAACTCCAAGGCCGCGGGGCATCCTGGAAAGAATCAGCTGTCATGGGCTGTTTCACGTCTGTTCTGGTGGCCTTCTCTACGTTCCGACATCGCCGCATATGTAGCGGCATGCTCCGTTTGTGCCCAGAGTAAATCCCCTCGGCACCGTCCGTTGGGACTTTTGCAACCCATAGCCACCGGGGAGCGTCCATGGTCACACCTGGGGATGGATTTCATTGTGGACCTCCCTGCATCCCGAGGCCATACGGTCATTCTCATGATTGTGGATCGGTTTTCCAAAATGTGCCACTGTGTTCCTCTCAAGAAGTTACCCTCTGCACGAGAGTTGGCCACGATTTTTGCCAGGGAGGTCTTCCGGTTGCACGGTTTGCCCAAGGAGATTGTGTCGGATCGGGGGAGTCAGTTTGTGTCCAGGTTCTAGCGCTCCTTTTGCTCCCAGTTGGGGATTCATCTCTCTTTCTCCTCGGCCTACCACCCTCAGTCCAATGGGGCCGCAGAACAATCCAATCAGGCCTTGGAGCAATTCCTTCGTTGCTATGTCTCCGATCACCAAGACAATTGGGTTGACCTCCTGCCTTGGGCTGAGTTTGCCAGGAACACGGCGGTGAACTCTTCCTCTGGGACGTCTCCCTTCATGGCCAATTATGGGTTCCAACCTGCCGTGTTACCGGAGGTATTCTCTCCCCAGGATATTCCGGCTGTGGAGGATCACCTTTCCGTCCTACGTGCTTCTTGGGTACAGATCCAGAGGTCCCTTGAGGTCTCTGCGCAGCGCCAGAGACTCCAGGCTGATCGCAGACGAGCGCCCGCTCCTTCCTACCAGGTCGGAGACCGCGTATGGTTGTCCACCCGCAACCTCAACCTTTGAGTGCCCACTCCCAAGCTGGCGCCTCGCTTTGTTGGTCCCTTCCGAGTGCTTCGCAGGGTAAACCCGGTAGCCTATGCCCTTGCGCTTCCTCCTGGCATGCGGATCTCCAACGTGTTTCATGTCTCCCTGTTGAAGCCACTGGTGTGTAATCGTTTCACTTCCTCGGTTCCTCGGCCTCGTCCGGTCCAAGTGGGCAATCGTGAGGAGTATGAGGTGAGCAATATCCTGGACTCACGCCTGGTCCGCGGTCGGGTTCAGTTTTTGGTCCATTGGCGTGGTTATGGTCCAGAGGAGCGTTCCTGGGTTCCCTCCGCAGATTTCCATGCTCCTGCCTTGCTCCGAGCCTTCCACGCACGCTTCCCTCAGAAACCGTTCTTTACTCCGCGGAGGAGGGGCCCTTGAGGGGGAGGTACTGTCATGGTCTTACCTTCTTGCTGTTCTCCTTCGTTTGACATGTGCTGGCGGCCATCTTGGTTTCTGGGTTTCTTGTAGCCTCCCACCCTGCGGCTTCTCCTTCCCACTGGGAGGAGCTGGATGCCTAGCTCATATATATAGGAGGTCTGTGGCTTCAGTTCCTTGCTTGGTCCTCCTGTGTTCACATGCTTCTAAGACTGCTGCTGCTTCTGGTTCCTGATCCTGGCTTCGTCTGACTACCCTGCTGGTTCCTGATCCAGGCTTCGTCTGACTACCCTGCTGGTTCCTGATCCAGGCTTCGTCTGACTACCCTTCTGGTTCCTGACCTCTGGCTTCGCAAGACCCTGCTTCGGTTTAGCCATCCATTTGGACTTTTGCCTCACAGCTTGATTTTCAATAAAGCCTTCTTATTTCCACTTATCTCTTGTTGTACGTCTGGTTCATGGTTCCATGACACCCCTGTCCCGTCACTATACTGAATATCACGGGGGCACCTTTTCTGGCTCCACATTTGGGGGCATCGAAAGGGTTAAACCCAATATAATAGGCGGAGACTTTATCCAGCAGATGTCGCGGTGTGAGAGCAAGTGGATCTTCAGACTGAACAGTTTAGCCCCAAGGGTTTTAAATCAAGAAATTGAATTATTTGCTTTTTAATAACAAAATACCCCTAATATAAACCCCTGGAAAAAACATATCTCTTACAGACAAGCAATAGCAACCATGAATCACCGGGATGCACCTTCTATCTCCTCGCAACAAGCAGATCCAAAACAATAGTGTGGGGGTGGACAGCAGTTACCATGGGAACCGGATTCCTATTTACTTCACAGGACTGACTACAGCAACCATCCCTGACGAAGAAGCCCGTCGGCTTCGAAACATGTTGGATTGGTCTTTTGGTCCTCGGAAGTATCCGTACCACAGTTGTGAAGTCACACGCTGCGCTCCCGGACTCCTTCACCACCACGCTCCTTCGTGCGCGCGTCAGCTGCCGGCCGGAGCGGCGCGCACCTTTTTTGAAGTAGAGCAAGAAGAACTGCTATCCATCCTGCACTGATAAGTGCTATGAAAATTGAATCTGGACTAGGAGCATCTCCGGACCTACATCCAGCTGAACAGGTATTCATTACTCAATTGTGCCCCATGTCTCTTTTTTTCCAGCGCTGATACCTCGCTTTTATATTTGAAATATATATATTTTGTGGATCGCGGCAACCGTTATCTTTCAGGTATTTAGCAGCGGCTCTGTGCACAGCTGTTCACAGAGAAAGGACCCTTTGTGATAGCGCAGATACTACTATTACATTTTATAAGTTTTACAATAATTGACCGAAAGAATGGTCTTTTCAATTACTGTGCCCAATTTAAAAGCTTCTTTCCCATCACTGGATTGTTTGGATCTCAGAGCAGGGACAGATGTCCTGAAATCCGGAGAGAGTACAGTTGGCGCATGCACAGTTGAGATCTCAGAGAGGGGACGGCTTTTCGTGAGCTGAAATCTAGCGAGAGAACAATCGGCGCATGTGTAGTTTGGATCTCGGAACAAGAACGGTGCTCTGAGATCCGAAACTGCTCATGCGCTAATTGTACTCACTCCTTTGCATGTTCAAGATTTCAGGGCCAGGCATCTGAACAGTGAGAATTTCTGACCATGTCAATCAGTGCAGAAGGGGGAGTGGTGATGGAGAAGAGCAGGAGGTGAAGCTCCTCGGGGCTAGGATTCTACGAGATGTTGCATCCCCTGTTTGCTTTTGTACGTTATCCACAGAGTGCATGCACCAGCCTATTTATTTTGTTTGATATGGTGTGCTGACTAACACAGATGACATCCACATATAGTACTTTATTGACTTATGACATCTTGTTCTGCACGTCTTGGGTAGATTTTTTAGCAATAACTAAGATCTTGGCGCCGTGCTTTAGTGTTGTGCCATGTTTATGAGATGGGTCAGATATCCTGTTTTATCCTTGTAAACCTGTGCTATAAAAAAGTTTGTTATCGCTCAAGGTGTCTCCAAAACTAGAGGTTCTTGGTGACGTATTGAGATTTGAGTGTTAAAATCTTCTAGACATTGTGATAATTCAAAGGGACATGGGAATCATCTACATCTAGAGGAAAGATGGTTGCATCAGCAGCATAGATGGGTATTCTATACTAGAAGAGCTGTGAGACTATAGACCTCACTGTTCACTGAGGAAGTTAAGTTGTCATGGTTGATCTAGTCCACGACTTCATGAAGGACCTGGATGCCTTTCTTAAAGGCAGAATATTGCAGGTTATGGGTAAAACATTTCTAGAGATAGGGCATTAATCCAGTAATTTATTCTGAATGGCAGATTTGGCATAGGGAAGGAGATATCTCCCATAAAATGTGGCAGTTGGCCTGAAAAAAAATGTTGGCTTCTTCTGGATCAACACTGTAGGTGTTGTAGTTATCCCTATCTATCTGACTCTTGAGGTGACATTTTTGTAGGAAAGTAAGTGTGTGCAATTTTGGGTGTTCTTCCCACTGCTCTTGGAGAGAGCCTGTTGAATCTAATAAGTCCACCAACGGAACTGTTAAGTTCCCACAATCTTTGGACAATGTGGCTTGAAAAGCCGGAGATAAATTCCATAAGACTATAACGGTCACATACACACACACACACAGGGGGGAAAGATAGTGACCACTGTGCTCCACCCTCACCCCTGGCCCTGCCTACTTGCCTCACGAGTTCTGATGACAGGGGACAACTGGACGGCAGTCCCTAACTTAGGATACGTGCGGGAAGGACAGACAAGACAAATAACGGAAAGTGAACGGACCAGATCAAAACCAACAGGACAACGCAGTCCAAAGGGATAAGCAAAGACCGGTCAGGAGAAGCCAGGGTCATAAATACCAGGAGAGTCAAGAAGTGCCAAAGGAGTCCGCAAAGAATAGTCAGGTGAAAGCCGAGGTCAAAATACCAGGAGGGATGTGCAGTACAGGAGGAGCAGGCAAAGGATCGTCAGGGAACACAGGATCAGGTAAGTATACTGGTATACAACAAATGCCAGGAACCTAAATTAACAGGCAACCTGTGGCTAGCAGGCTGCCTGTATTTATAGTGGAGAGTGAGGGTCATGTGACGTGGCCAGCGTCACATGACCGACAGACCGACCAGTCGAGCACCGGGTGATCAGCTCGGCGCTCAAGGCAGACCTAGGAGCACATAGCCTCCCAGCTAGCAAAGCCGCCCTGGGAACGAGGTCAAACACAGATCCTCGCTCCCGAAGCCAAGCAGAAGGTCTGCAGCTGATGGGAGACCGAGCGCACCTTCGGCGCCCCGTTACAAAGACATCTCTTACTTGTTTTATTGGTGGAAACTGAGTTGTGGAAAGTAAGTTTTTGGACAGTTACAGTGCCTTACAAAAGTATTCACCCCCCCTTGACTTTTTTTGTATTTTTTTTACATTACAGCCTTAAGTTCAATATTTTGTTAATCTGAATTTTATGTGATGGATCAGAACACAATAGTCTGGTGAAGTGAAATGAGAAAAATATATAAATAAAACTATTGTCTAGAAATAGAAAACAGAAAATTGGCATGTGTGTATGTATTCACCCCCTTTGTTAGGATGCCCATAAAAAGCTCTGATGCAACCAATTACCTTCAGAAGTCACATAATTAGTGAAATGATGTCACCTATGTGCAATCTAAGTGTCACATGATCTGTCATTACATATACACACCTTTTTTGAAAGGCCCCAGATGCTGCAACACCTAAGCAAGAGGCATCACCAACCAAACACTGCCTTGAAGACCAAGGAACTCTTCAAACAAGTAAGGGACAATGTTGTTGAGTAGTACAAGTCAGGGTTAGGTTATACAAAAATATCCAAATCTTTGATGATCCCCAGGAGCACCATCAAATCTATCATAACAAAATGGAAAGAACATGGCACAACAGCAAACTTGCCAAGAGACATCCGCCCACCAAAACTCAAGAACGAGGTAAGGAGGGCATAAATCAGAGAGGCAGCACAGAGACCTAAGGTAAACCTGGAGGAGCTGCAGAGTTTCACAGCAGAGACTGGAGTATCTGTACATAGGACAACAATAAGCCGTACACTCCATAGAGTTGGGCTTTATGGCAGAGTGACCAGAAGAAAGCCATTACTTTCAGCTAAAAACAAAAAGGCATGTAGGAGACTCCCAAAATGTATGGAGGTGCTCTGGTCTGATGAGACTAAAATTGAACTTTTCGGCCATCAAAGAAAACACTATGGCGAAAACCCAACATATCCCATCACCCAAAGAAACATGGTGGTGGCAGCATCATGCTGGAGGATGTTTTTCAGCAGCCGGCAGTGGGAAACTGGTCAGAAATGAGGGAAAGATGGATGGTGCTAAATACAGGGATCTTCTTAAGCAAAACCTGTACCACTCTGTGCGTGATTTGAGGCTAGGATGGAGGTTCACCTTCCAGCAGGACAATGACCCAAAACACACTGCTAAAGCAACACTTGAGTGGTTTAAGGGGAAACATGTAAATGTGTTGGAATGGAGTCAAAGCCCAGATCTCAATCCAATAGAAAATCTGTAGTCAGACTTAAAGATTACTGTTCACAAGAGCAATCCAGCCTTGAAGGGGCTGGAGCAGTTTTGCAAGGAGGAATGGGCAAAAATCCCAGTGGTCAGATGTGGCAAGCTCATAGAGACTTATCCAAAGCGACTTGGAGCTGTGATTGCTGCAAAAGGTGGCTCTAAAAGTATTGACTTTATGGGGGTGAATAGTTATTCACATTGACTTTTTCTGTTATTTTGTCCTATTTGTTGTTTGCTTCACAATAAAAAAAAAAATCTTCAAAGTTGTGGGCATGTTCTGTAAATTAAATGATGCAAATCCTCAAACAATCCATGTGAGGCACCAAAATACAAAAAAAAGTCAAGGGCGGTGAATACTTTTGCAAGGCACTGTAATTATGTCATATCTTGTAAGTAGTTGTCGTCATATTGCTCAATGTATTAGCGTGTTTGATCGATTCTTTTAGTGATGTAAATAAGTATCTTCGCAGAGGGGGTCCCAACCCCTCCTGCTTCAGCTTTTATGTCTAACCTGTCATTCGTGGCCCTAAGCCATGCAGTACGCAGCCCTGCAGGGTGAGGTGAATGGTGAGGTCACAGGGGTAGTTACTAACCGAGGGTGGTTATAGTACTCACAGTCTTTTATATACCCTGGGCAGATGTACAGCAGTGATGGAGCGGCTGGCACAGGTTTCCTCTGGGGCACTCTCTGTGTATAGGGACCAGGCCTGATGGTAGGTGAGGCGCCCTGGATGTTGCAGGTTTTTAATGTGCCTGTGGCAAGATCCCTTAAAATTCGTGACGCCAGTGCCGGTAACGGTGGCACACCGATTGATGGTAGTAATAATGGAGGAACACGATGTTGTGGTGAACCAAAACTTCTGTTTACTGGAACAATTAACTATTTACAGTCTTTTGGCAAAGTTCCATATGTCAGCAGCAGTCACAAGCAGGCTTATACAAATGGCAGGCACAATGTTCTTGCAAGATACTCAGAGGGTTAAAACACTTACAGATCAGGCTGCACTTTTCCTAAGAATCCTGTCTGTCTTTATCTGTAAGGCCCGTATTCCCTATTGCTGGCTTTATCCTTGGTTAGGGAAAACTTCCTCAGGTATATATCTCCTTGCTTTCAATATATCCTTCTGCCCTTCAGCTCTCTGGTTCAGCTGGAAACACCTTTGCTCTGCTCTGCACTTGTTATAGGAACTTCAGGTTTCTCAGGAGGTAGCTTCTTCTCCTGGTGGCAAGCTAGAAGCCTAGGCTATCTAACTGCATGTCAGAAGCTCACTTCAGCTCCTCTCTGGCTAAAGTGCACACTCTCTTCTGACTCTACACACTTCTTTCTCTGAACAGGACCTGACTATATATATTAGGGGTTCCCTAGCTCCCTCCACTGTCTAGGATGAGTAACTACACCCTAACAGGCCTGAAACACAGATATCAGGGAAAATAAACATAAAAACATTGCATATAATACAATGACCCTGTTCCACAGGAAGTGGAGAACAACGTGGCCCAATTGACCCTTGTGTAGTGCCCACATTTACCTAGTGGGACATTACAGCCATTCTAAGCTTCTCATTCCATGGATCACTCTATAATATAATATCAAATCTGGGAGGCCTATACCCCCTGTTCCATTCAGTCTGGATTAGTGTGTGGTGAGAAAGGTGTGGGCGAGCCTTTTTCCAAAGTAATGAAGATAGTGTTGTCTTATTTGTGTGAACAAAGACCTTGGGCGAGAAATTGGTAAAGTTTGCATGTAATATCATATTTTAGGTACTAGAACATATTTTATTAGCTTGCGTCTCCCGAGCCAAGACGTGAACGGAATCTCCCATGAGTCTATCGTATTTTTGATAATTTGCGGTAAAGTCTGGAAATGTTCTTTGTATAAATCTCTGGGGTGTGCAGTTACGTTAACTCCTAAGAATTTGATTACCTTCGAAGACCAGTTATATGGTGTATGTTCTACTGGGAATAATTGTGTTTGCTGGCTTAAAGTGACATTTAGAACTTGTGACTTGTTGGGGTTGATCAAAAAATGTGGTAGTTCCCCTAAACTGTTGAAAAAGCGAGTGGATCGCAGGGAAGCCTCTTCCGGGTTAGTAATTATAACTAATAAGTCATCAGCAAATACTGCTAGTTGGTGATATGGCCCTTTTAGCATCAGACCCTCAATTTTTTCATCCTGGCATATTGCCTGGAAGAGGCACTCAACTGTCATGATAAACAGCAAAGGGGAAAGGGGGCAGCCTTGCCTATTGCCGTTTCTTATCGAAAATGGTGGGGATAATGTCCCATTTACCATCACTCGAGTGGAGGGGTTGTCGTACATAGCCATAATGGCCTTAATAAATTGTGTGGGTATTCCAAATTTGAGTAGGGTTTTCTATCTATCTATCCGGTCGAAAGCCTTTTCGGCATCCGTTCCAAGAAGAACAAATGGTGTGCAGTGTCTCCTGGCAAATTAGATAAGGCTCACTAATCGAGTTGTGTTCATCCTTCCCTCCCGGCTAGCCACAAAACCCACCTGTTCCGCATGTATTTGTTGCGGTAGGTATTTTTGGAGTCTAAGTGCTAGCATTTTTGCATAAAGCTTTAAGTCGGCGTTCAGTAAAGAGATAGGTTTATAGCTGGCACAGGACGTAGGATCTTTTCCCTCTTTCGGCAGGATAGTGATTAAAGAACATAGCATTTGAGTTGGCAATGTATTGTTAGTTAACGCCTCATTGCAAACTGACAGAAATCTGGGTAAAAGCAGAGTTGAGAATGTGCTATAGTAAATAGAGGCTAATCCATCTGGTCCCGGGCATTTATGGGCCAGGGTTTGTTTAAGGGCCTTCTCTATCTCTTGCAAAGAAAAGGGTTGAGTAAGGGTTGTAGTCTGCTTAGATGTAAGGGAGGGAAGGCAAAGATTCAAGAGCCATTGTTCTATTTTTTCCCCCTGTCAGTCGTTTCCTGGGGGCCCAGTTGCTTTCTAAAGTTGTATAGTGAGTGGTAATACTCACTGAATCTTGCAGCAATTTTGTCAGTGGACATTAATGTCTGGGAAGAAACATTTTTAATGGAATGGATATATGAACGCGTCTTATGTTTTTTCAACATGGCCATTATGAATTTTGAGGCCTTATCTCCATGGGCATAGTATTTATATTTAGCAGACAGGTATAGTTTAGCTGTCTTGTAATTCAGAATATTTTTTAGTTCTGATCGTAGCTGGTTGAAGCGTTCTAGCACCCCTGGATTAATATGTTTTTATGGAGCGTTTCCATGTCCTGTATTTGTCTCTGTAGAGTGATAATCAACAGTGACGTCAACACAAACTTACTGCTGACACCCTTCTCTACTCTGTCGGGGGGGTTCTACTTGTATAAGTGTTTAATAGAACAGGTTCTGTAGACATCTATGTGGAATCAGCTGATGACGGTGTAAAAGGAGTGCGCTTCTTCTTGGCGCTAACATTAACCTGTAAGGAGTTCATACTTAAGTTATTTGGTCAGTTTTGGCCCCGTGACTGCCAAAATAACTGAAATGTGCAGTGATTCTAAGAGCGACCCCTGTTATCTGCATGTCATACTGACTCGCAGTATTATTTCACTACCACAGCAGACTCCCTATGCGTGTTACTGCAAGGCACAGTACACTTTTGTACACTACTAAAAAAGACTCTTTGCAGCCAGGAAATAGCCATTTTTTACTGCAATTCACCACAAATTCATTCGGATCGAACCAAATTTTTCCCCAAAAATTTGTTGAACCGGCGAATCGAATTTTGGAAAAATTCGCTCATCTCTAATTATTAGCCAACGGACTCAATGCAGAAATGGAACTGTTCGGATTTCTGTAGATACGGGGTGGGTGCCCTTCATGGACGAGAGATCGAGGTCAGGCTGTGTTACCAGCACCTCGATCTCTACTCCATGGGAGGCCCCCATCCCTAATCCTCTGTAGAGAAACGGAATAGAACTAAGTGATTTCTATACCTGAAACTAAAAATGTGAGTAAGAAACTAAACATTTTTATTACTTGTTGTGAGGAAAGAACATACATAAAATGATTGTTTGGATAGATATATGTAAATACGAAAGGAACAATCCAGTCACGGGTTTTCAAGTATTCCTTATTCATGGATCGAAGTTTTAAAAGGATTTTATAGATTGCATCTATAAAATCTCTGGAACGCATCTGGAAATAAATGAGATGCAATCGAAGATCTTCTGATTAGATAAATTGAGACATATAGCCATAAACGAGGAGACTACAGAATCAAGACAAAGCAAACAGCGATTATACTTGCTTGGCAGCGAAATATCAGTGACTGAAGACACAGCAGCAACTCAGCAACTTAAGAGACATGCGAATCCAATAACACGTGGGACGCCAAGTCCGGAGAATAACCTCTGAGGCTATAGCGCTCGATACAAAAGAAACGGTTCCGATACAAACTGCTCCCGCTACAGTCGACAAGGCGGTAATGTAGCTACATACTGTAGTAGCAATACAAATTGATCATGTTTTAATTCTTAAGCTTGAATGAACATTTGATTTAAATAAGAGGTGCAATCACCAGCAAAGACTCAGCACACAATATAATTTACTGGCACGTGTTATAATTATCGGTAATTGAGATCACACAGTCAAGGGCACAATATGAAATATACACAATTGATCACTATATGAAATTATATGAAATAGATACAATTAATCAGATATAAAATTATAGGCACAACACTACTGTAGACGTGTCGGAGATAAATTCAATCCCCAATATAAAGGTAGGTATGCAGCCACGGATGCAGGTGTCCTCAGATGAGCGTGCCTAGGCCCACACAGAGGATTGGAGTGAAGTGAAAAAGAAGGAGCATCCCTCGGCGCAAGGAACCAACCAATGGCGGATGATGTATCTTCAAAAGTATTTATTGCAATATATACTTTTGAAGATACATCATCCCCCATTGGATGGTTCCTTGCGCCGAGGGATGCTCCTTCTTTTTCAATATTGGAGTTCGGACATTTTCTACCAGACTCCAATTTACAGTAACACCATGACCCAGAAGTGATTTGAGTCAATTTGGAAATTCCTACACTACAATGAGAATGCAAAGTGCCCACCCCAAAACGACCCAACATTTGACAGTTTGTCTGTTCAAGGTTAGGCCTGTCATTGACCACTTTAACACCAGGTTTCCAGAGGTGTACAACTCAGATACAAATGTCTGTGTAGATGAGTCCCTATTACTTTTCAAAGGAAGGATTAGATTCCGCCAGTACTTGCCTAGCAAACGGGCAAGGTATGGCATTAAGCTTTTAAAACTTTGTGAGAGTAGCTCCGGGTACACCCACAAGTTCCGCATTTACAAAGGGAATGATTCCCGGATAGAACCCCCAGAGTGCCCCTCCATCCTAGGAGTTACTGGGAAGATAGTGTGGGACTTACTGAACCCACTGCTGGATAAGGGTTACCACCTCTATGTGGATAACTATTATACCAGCATACCCCCTATTCACGTCCCTAACTGCCAGAGGTACTGTGGCTTGCGGCACAGTAGGCAAAAATCAGAGAGGCCTCCCTAGATCCCTGGTAGGGCAACCACTGAGAATGGGCGAAAGTAGGGCTCTCCACAATGAGAACATGCTGGCGGTAAAGTACAAAGACAAGAGGGATGTCCTTTTACTGACCACCATTCACACTAACACCAGCTCCCCTGCTCCTGTACGAGGTACCACTACCACTGAAACCCTATAGTGCCACACAAAAAACGAAAGTGTGGTACAAAAAGCTGGCCTGTGCAATGCTTACATGCTATTTAAATCTGCAGGCCACACAGGAACATTCCTTCAGTTCCAAGAGGTGGTTATTAAGGCCCTAATTTTTAAAAGCCAGGCCGGGGAGGGTCCCAGTACTTCAGGAAGTCATGGTGCTCGTGTTGTACCAGGGCAACATTTTCCAGGTCAAGTATGCCAGACAGAAAGGAAGGGAAGGACCCAAAAAAGATGCAGGGTGTGTTCCAAAAAGGGGGTTAAGGAAAGACACCATTTACCACTGCGAAACCTGCCCTGAAAAACCTGGCCTGTGCATGCAGGAGTGTTTTTAAATCTATCACTCATCCATAAAGTATTAATTTAATTTCATTGATGTACCCTGTAGTTTTACTATCTAACATCTCTGATTTAGTCCGCATAGCCTACAGATCCACTTTTCACCAAACACTACATATTCATTTCTGTGAAAGTGCCCTTTCCACCCCTTAAAATGTTCGTACGGGGGTGCACTTTCCAAAATGGGGTCATATCTTGCAGTTTTTATTTTCTGGGGACCTCAGGAATTTTTTTTATGCGACATTGCACCTAAAATCCATGTCTGTTTATTCAGGCCTGCAAAAAACATATTTTGCACTTTGCCTCTAGAGTCCTGCTGTGCGCCCATACAACAGGTTACAAGCACCTATGGGGTGTTTCCTGAATGGGGAGAAAATGGGGAACAGATACTGGGGTGTATTTTCTCATTTACCTCTTGTGAAAGTGAAAAATTGGGGTCTGCTAGTAGTTTTTCATTTTCACAAATGTGTGCTTTGAAATCCTTTAACAAGTGTTTCTGCCTTCTGTGAGACACCTGTTTGCTGAAAAGTATCCTTTCCACCACTCAAAAATGTTCATACGGGGGTGCTCGTTCCAAAATTGGGTCACTTATTGTGTTTTTTTTATTTCTGGGGACCTATGTATTTTTTTAAATGCGACATGGGACCTAAAATCCATGTCTGCCAATTCAGGTCAGCAACATCCATATTTTGCTGTTTGCCTCTAGGGCCCTGCTGTGCGCCCATGCATCAGTTTTTGAGAACATATGGAGAGTTACTGTATTCGGGAGGAATTGGGGAACAAAATGTGGGGTGGATTTTGTCCTGTTACCCTTTGGGAAAGTGAAGAATGTGGGTGCAAAGCAACTTTTGGGTGAAAAAGTTGCAAAAAGTTGAGGTCAAAGTGCTTACTACACACCTTGAAAGATTCCTTGAGGGGTATAGTTTCCAAAATGGGGTCACATTTTGGGGGTTTCCAGTGTAGAGTCTTCATATGCGACAATTACCATTCCAGCTAAATCCGCTCTCCAAAAGCCATATGGTGCTCCTTCCACTCTGAAGACTGCTATGAGCCCATAAATCCGTTTTTGAGCACATATAGGGTGTTTCTGCAAACTCCAGATTCAGGGTAGATAGATTTTGAGTTTTGTTTGGCTGTTAACCCTTGATGTGTTGCAGGAATAAAGGATTAAAATGGAAAATCTGCAAAAAAAATGTGAATTTTTGAAATGTTATTCCCATTTTCCTTTAATTCTTGTGGGACACCTAAAGGGTTAACTAAGTTTGTAAAAGTGTAGTTTCTCACAAAGTGACTTCATAACTGAACTGCTTCTAAACTTTTAAGCCTTCTAACTTCCCAAAAAAAGAAAATGTAATTTACAAAATGATCCCTACATAAAGTAGACACATGGGAAATGTAAAGCAATAACTATTTTAGGAGGTGTTACTATTTATTTTAAAAGTATAGAAATTAAAATTTGGAAAGTTGCAAATTTTTCCACATTTTGGGTCAATTTGATATTTTTTTATAAATAAAAATGAAATATTTGACTCAAATTTACCACTGTCATGTAGTACAATATGAGATGAGAAAACACTGTTTAGAATGGCCTGGATAAGTAAAAGTGTTTTAAAGTTATCACCACATAAAGTGACACATGTCAGATTTGCAAAACATGGCCTGGTCCTTAAGGTGAAAAATGGCAGGGTCCTGAAGGGGTTAATCTATTCAAAAAGTTCAGAAATGAGAGTCTGTGGATAGTGATCCTTTACTGTGATCTTGTCTAGTCTCCAGCAGTCAATACACAGTCTGAAGGATTCATCCATTTTCTTTAGAGTTGCAGGAGCAGTACCAGCTCAATGTACCAGCTCAATTCACAGCAGTGTGAGTCTACAGTCGCTGATTAGCAGCTTCCTTCACCCACATAGTGAATAAACTACTCACCAGCAGCTAGACATAGAGCAGAACCTGAACCAGCAGGTGGTGGCATACTTGGACAGCACCCTGCCAACTCACATTGAAGATCCTCTGGACTACTGGGCAGCCAAACTGGATTTGTGGCCCCAACTAGCAGAGTTTGCCCAGGAAAAGCTGTCCTGCCCGGCCAGAAGTGTGGCATCAGAGCAGGTGTTTAGTGAGGCGGGGGCCATAGTTACCCCAAGAAGAACTCACCCGTCCGCCCAAAATGTGGAGAGACTGACCTTTGTCAAGATGAATCAGGCGTGGATCAGCCAGAATTTCCAGCCACCAATGCCAGATGCATCAGACTAGATCATCCATGGTGCCACACTAACACTTTGACAAAAGAGGACAATTTCTTCTGGCTACCTGCCTCTGCTACTGTTCTGATGCTGCCACCCGACTAATGCCACACATCTGATGCTAAGTGCTCCTTCTTTCACCCACCATTTTCAACGGGGATTGGTGTTGCTACTTACCTCCACACTATGTCACATTGACACTTTGTGGCCTCTTGATGCTGCTGTCACCTCCATACTCTATCATTGTGCCACTCTGTGGTCTCCTGATGCTGCTGCCACCTCCAGACTCTGTCATTGTGCCACTCTGTGGTCTCCTGATTCTGCCACCACCTCCAGACTCTGTAATTGTGCCACTCTGTGGCCTCCTGATGCTGCCACCACCTCCACACTCTGTCATTGTGCCACTCTGTTGCCTCTTCATGCTGCCGCCACCTCCAGACTCTCTCATTGTGCCACTCTGTGGTCTCCTCATGCTGCCACCACCTCCATACTCTGTCATTGGGCCACTCTGTGGCCTCCTCAGGCTGCCGCCACCTCCACACTTTGTCATTGTGCCACTCTGTGGTCTCTAGATGCTGCCGCCATCTCAAGACTCTGTCATTGCGCCACTCTGTGGCCTCCTCATGCTGCTGCCACCTCCAGACTGTCATTGTGCCACTCTGTGGTCTCCTGATGCTGCTGCCACCTCCAGACTCTGTCATTGTGCCACTCTGTATTCTCCTGATGCAGCCGCCACCTCCATACTCTGTCATTGTGCCACTCTGTGGCCTCCTGATGCTGCCACCACCTCCACACTCTGTCATTGTGCCATTCTGTTGCCTCTTCATGCTGCCGCCATCTCAAGATTCTGTCATTGTGCCACTCTGTGGCCTCCTCATGCTGCCGCCACCTCCACACTTTGTCATTGTGCCACTCTGTGGTCTCTAGATGCTGCCGCCATCTCAAGATTCTGTCATTATGCCACTCTGTGGCCTCCTCATGCTGCTGCCACCTCCAGACTCTGTCATTGTGCCACTCTGTGGTCTCCTCATGCTGCCACCACCTCCATGCACTGTTATTGGGCCACTCTGTGGTCTCCTTATACTGCCGCCACCTCCAGACTTTGTCATTGTGCCACTCTGTGGCATCTTCATGCTGCTGTCACCTCCACACTCTGTCATTGGGACACTCTGTGGCCTCTTCATGCTTTCGCCACCTCCATACTCTGTCATTGGTTTTTTTGTTGGTTATTGTTCTGACGGATCAGAGGAAGGGAAAAATAATCAGTGACGTCAACGCAAACTTACTGCTGACACCCTCTCCACTCTGTCGGAGGGCTCTACTTGTATAAGTGTTTAATAGAACAGGTTCTGTAGACATCTATGGGGAATCAGCTGATGACAGTGTAAAAGGAGTGTGCTTCTTCTTGGCGCTAACATTGACCTGTAAGGCGGAGTTCATACTTGAGTTATTTGGCCAGTTTTGGCCCCGTGACTGCCCAAATAAGTGAAGTGTGCAGCAATTCTAAGAGCAACGCCTATGTTATGCGTGTTATACGGACTCACAGTATTATTTCACTACAACAGCAGACTCCCTATGCGTGTTACTGCAAGGCACAGTGTTCTACACCCCTATAAAGGCTCTTTGCAGCCAGGAAATAGCTGTTTTTTAACATAATTCACCACAAATTTATTCGGATCAAACCACATTTTTCCCCAAAATTTTTGAGAAATTCGCTCATCTCTAATTATTACCCAACGGACTCAATGCAGAAATGGAACTCTTTGGATTTCTGTAGATACGGGGTGGGTGCCCTTTATGGACAAGAGATCGAGGTCAGGCTGTGTTACCAGCACCTCGATCTCTACTCCATGGGAGGCCCCCATCCCTATTCATCTGTAGAGAGACGGAATAGTACTTGACGGAAAAGTGACTTCTATACCTGAAATAAAAAATGTGAGTAAGAAACTATACATGGACATCTTTTATTTTTATATATTTTTATTACTTGTTGTGAGAAAAGAACATACATAAAATGAGGGTTTGGATTGATAAATGTAAATACGAAAGGAACAATCCAGTCATGGTTTTTCAAGCATTCCGTATTCATGGAGCGAAGGTTTAAAAGGATTTTATAGATTGCATTTCTTCATACCACTGATGAAGGAGCGTGCAAGTTCTGGAACGCATCTGGGAATGAATGAGATGCAATCGAAGAAGATCTTCTGATTAGATAAATTGAGACATATAGCCATAAAAGAGGAGACTGCAGAATCAAGACAACACAAACAGCCATTATACTTGCTTGGCAGCGAAAGATCAGTGACTGAAGACACAGCAGCAACTCAGCAACTTAAGAGACTTGTGAATCCAATAACACGTGGGACGCCAAGTCCGGAGAATAACCTCTGCGGCTATAGCGCTCGATACAAAAGAAACGGTTCCGATACAAACTGCTCCCGCTACAGTCGACAAGGCGGTAATGTAGCTACATACTGTAATAGCAATGGTCATGTTTTAATTCTCAAGCTTGAATGAATATTTGATTTAAATAAGAGGTGCAATCACCAGGCAAAGACTCAGCACACAATATAATTTACTGGCACGTGTTATAATTACCGGTAACTAAGATCGCACAGTAAAGAGCACAATATGAAATATACACAATTGATCACTATATGAAATTATATGAAATAGATACAATTGATCAGATATAAAAATCATGGATTACTAAGGATGAATTGAAATTATCACCTATCAAGTCACTTTTCACAATTTATTTTCAGTTTTTTTACCATTTATCACTAACACTATTTTTTATCATCATATATTTTTGGGGATTTTTTCTGGACTATTTTTGGACTGCTTCTAGGCTTTTGATAAACATTAATTTAGCAATGTATGAATTTCTGCTTCATATAAAATCATTGGACAATAGAAAAAATACAGTGGGATGTGAAAGTTTGGGCAACCTTGTTCATCGTCATGATATTCCTGTATAAATCGTTGGTTGTTGCGATAAAAAATGTCAGTTAAATATATCATATAGGAGACACACACAGTGATATTTGAGAAGAGAAATGAAGTTTATTGGATTTACAGAAAGTGTGCTATAATTGTTTAAACAAAATCAGGCAGGTGCATAAATTTGGGCACCACAAAAAAATAAATGAAATCAATATTTAGTAGATCCTCCTTTTGCAGAAATGACAGCCTCTAAACGCTTCCTGTAGGTTCCAATGAGAGTCTGGATTCTGGTTGAAGGTATTTTGGACCATTCCTCTTTACAAAACATCTTTAGTTCATTCAGGTTTGATGGCTTCCGAGCATGGACAGCTCTCTTTAAGTCACACCACAGATTTTCCATTATATTCAGGTCTTGGACTGAGATGGCCATTCCAGAACGTTGTACTTGTTCCTCTGCATAAATGCCTTAGTGGATTTTGAGCAGTGTTTAGGGTCGTTGTCTTGTTGAAAGATCCAGAAGTGAGAACATGCCAGTGGCAAACTTCTGATATATATCCACTACATTCAATAAACGTCATTCACAAAAGGATATAATTGTGATATAGTGACACAGTGTCACAAAATTACCCCGTACACACTATCCCCCTCATATATATTTTTAAAGTACTCTCAACAGAGTTCTTTTTCTTTTTTTGAATTATGTGTTATGTATGTCAATAATAAATAAGAAATATTAAAGGTTAAGTTTTAAAATAGACCTCAAACAGGAATTATTAGTCTTCTGACTATTGGATTATAAAAATTGATATCCTGGGTCCAGTGGATCTTTTGGATCTAATTGTTGTTAGCCGGAGGTTAACCCTCTAATTTACATGATCCCCTCTGTGAGAGCTAAATTACACTAGATTGGTGTAGTCATATACCAGACTGAGAGAGTTAGATATACAGACAGATCTGGTATGGGAGATATATTGTAATAATTGCTAATATTTGGGAATTGTTCCCCCCAACCTCTTTCCCTCTCTATTGAAATTATTGGATATGGCAGGTTTTCTAAAACAAAAATTAAATCTGGAAAATTTAACAATCGAGGCAAGTCAAGTGTTTTCCAGTGCTAACATCCCTCTAAATCAGACAGACATAAATATTGCCTTTAGGAATTTGAACCAAACTTATAGTCAGCACATCAGGTCTTGGTGGGAGATAGCCAGTTTCGAGAGATACATACAGCAGGGGATTGTATATAGGGGACACACAGTTCACCAAGGGATGGGAACATCTTTTGACTGACTGCTCCCTAAGACTAATGAACTACATATTTGAGTATGAAAAAAGTCTTTTTTCTAAATTAGATGTACAATTAGAAAAGGAAATCAAAGAAATACAAGAATTTAATCAAAATCCTGGATTTGAGAATTTAGAATTAAAGATCAAGAAAAATATTGAACTTCTACAGAACGAAATTAAGGAGCGTAAACATAAGAAATATATAAGGGATCGTCAAGATTTTGATAGTAATAGGGTGTATATTTGGAAAAATAGGAATACCATCAGAAACACATATCAAAGATATACAGGAAATTCCGATACTGATACATCAGGGACTGAGGGCTCGATTCTGAGTTTGAGCTCCCAAAATATAAAGATAGGAATTAAACGTAAAACAAAGAAGGGAAGATACCAACCCCCTAAAAGAGCCCCTCAAGAAAAGAGAGATACCTTTCAAACATGTCCCCCAGTATCGGAAAAACCAAGCTTATACCCCTGTGTGGCAAATACCAGTGCAAACACCAATCCCCATACTGGTATGTTCTCTACATCTGCACATCCCTTCTCATTTGGACAGCCGACAAATATAGGAATCAACCCAGGGACCAGCCAATCCAGCAGTCAAGCTATCACAATGCAGACAAGTACACCTATAGCCCCCCTTTTTTTTAGGCCAGGCAGGGATCCAACAGAGGGATCGGGAGAAATAGGGGTACAGCAAATTGAATTAGGAGATAGCAGTAAAGAGGATAATGTCAAACAAATTATCAATCTGTCTAGATTTGCTATGACAACACCACAGAGGACCCTATTGAGTAGAGGCCTCACCTTTTCACCAGTGCCACAGAGTGACACATTTTTGTGGGTTAAAGATATTAACCTTTTTGCGCGCAAACTGGCCCTACATAAAGTCCACAAACAGGCCGAGTGGGATGTAAGGAAAACCTTCGAAAATGAAGAGAGATGTGTTCAAGATCTTGAGGACCTTTTGAGGGAAAATGATGGTCAGATGGTCTGTTTAGACCCTCCCTTCTCCTCTTTAAAACCTAAATCTAAAATTACACCGTCCTTCTCACAATTTAAAGAAATTGACACCTTTGTCAATCTCGTTACACGAGATATAAAATCCCTCAAGATGAGAAAGGATCATATCGTATCGAACCTGAATCCTCAAGAAGTTCTAGCCCTGGAAGAATTGAAGAAAAATGAAGAAATCATAATTAAACCTAGTGATAAAGGGGGAAATATAGTCATCCAAAATCGAGATGACTATATTGAGATGGTACAGAGACT
The DNA here is from genome assembly GCF_014858855.1 of Bufo gargarizans. Taxonomy (NCBI): domain Eukaryota; kingdom Metazoa; phylum Chordata; class Amphibia; order Anura; family Bufonidae; genus Bufo; species Bufo gargarizans. The sequence goes on from NC_058081.1 coordinate 37,216,890, forward strand.
ATTAAAGGATAAAAAAACTTATAAAATCCTCTCTAATGACCCCACCAAAGCGTACACGGCAGAACTGAAAATTCTCCTCTCTGATGCCAAAGATAGGGACCTTATAACAAAGGATGAATTTCAATATCTTTTTAGGAAAGACCCCACCATTCCCACATTTTACGCACTCCCAAAGGTGCATAAGGACAAAATACCAGTCCCAGGTAGGCCTATTGTATCTGGCAACGATAATCTAACCCAAGGAATCAGTGAATATGTAGATCAAATTTTAAGACCTTTTGTCACTAGCCTCCCGTCTTATATTAGGGACACTAAAGACCTTCTCCTGAAAATCAATGACATGATACTAACACCAAATACTGTCCTAGCAAGCTTGGATGTTGAATCATTATATAGTAACATACAACACCCACTAGGTATAAAAGCCACGAATAAATTTCTGAGCACTAAAAGTAGTAATTTTGCACAGCACAATCACCTAGTACTCTCTATGTTAGAATTTATTTTAGAGCACAATTATTTTCTGTTTCAGGGAAAAATATATCAACAAATAAATGGTACCGCAATGGGTACGTCATGTGCACCCACCTACGCAAATCTTTTTTTAGGGTGGTGGGAGGATATTTTAGTTTTCACGGATGAGATGTCATCATATGCCTGCCACATATTATTTTGGGGCAGGTATATTGACGACATACTCATCCTTTGGGATGGTGAGAAATCACTTTTTCAAGAGTTCACCCAAGCATTAAATGACAATTGCATAGGAATGAAATTTACGTATGAGTTTCAGGAGAAGGAAATAGTGTTCCTAGATTTAAAAATTAAAATAATGGAGGATGAACATCTGAACACTGAGATACACAGAAAACCGAGCTCTACTAACAGCTATTTACATTGGTCCAGTTGGCATCCAGCACCCCTGAAGAGGGGAATACCCACTGGCCAATATCTAAGGGCACGGCGTAATTGTTCAGATGAAGCCTCCTTCATGAAGGAAAGTAAACAACTAAGAGAGAGATTCAAAAAGAGGGGGTATCCTACAGCCCCCCTAAAAAAAGCCTTTAATAGGGCTAAGATCACTGATAGAGGGGATTTACTTAAATCGACCCCTATAAAAAGGAATGAGATCATTAGATGTATCGGCACGTTTGATGGCTATAATAAAGAGATTTGTCGGATTCTAGATAAATATTGGCATATTATCCAGACAGATAGACATTTAAAATCAGTACTCACCTTACATCCAAGCGTAACCTACAGGAGAGGTCCCAACTTGAAGGACCAATTAGTCCATAGCCATCTAAAAGAAAGAGAAACGGAAGTTACTTCATTGAGGGCAAGATATAGTGGCTCAACTCCATGTGGGGACTGTTCATTTTGTAAATATATCCCCCGTATCAAAAAATTCACCAATCCCGGAGACGGGAAGGAATATAATATCAGAGAGCTGATTACATGCAAAACCACGGGGGTTATATATATAGCTTCATGCCCTTGCCCCCTGTTATACGTAGGCAAGACCACGCAGGAGCTTAGACGTCGCATTTCCGGTCACTTGAGTGCTATCGAAACAGGTAAAGACACCCCAATCGCAAGACATATAAAATATATACATGAGAACAAAATATCAGTATTGCGGTTTTGGGGGATAGAAAAATTACACCTAGGCCCCAGAGGTGGTAATCTAGATAGAAAGCTCCTGCAGTGTGAAGCACGGTGGATAGACAGACTAAACACAATGAGCCCTAATGGCCTCAATGAGGGCTTTTCCTTCACAGCGTTCATATAAACAAAAATGTAGAAATATCATTCCCTTCCCAAGTTGCAAATATTGCTAAAAGTATTAATATATGAATATATCTAAAACTATATATAAAATTTACCTCTCCTGCAGTTATAAATAATATTGTATATGAATAACTATAGATAACAGACATATCAAAGAGAGATATAGCAGTTGAGAATAATGTGGGCATATATATCCGCTGTAATAGTTGTCTAGGATAGACCAATTCATTGGGTCTGAAATATATGTAGTAACGTCACAAGAATAGAGAGATGTACCGTTGCAGGTAATTTTGGTGATGATGGCCATTTAGAAGTACAATGACTATAATATCATAAAGGTCCTATCCAGTCCAGCAGGAAAGAAAAATATGGGACATCTTGAGCTGTTAATCCTACCCTTATATATCGATCTAAAGGAATACAAAACGTATTGTGGGGTTGGGATTTTAATTGTACCTCTGATGTCCCAGCATGTAGTAGTCCTGAGTGGACTCCTTGTTTCGAATCTTTTGACATACCTGCAACAATAACTCAAACGATAAAATCAAAGTCCCGGCGCATGCGCAAAGAGTGGCTTCAATTCACTAAGTTCTGGCGCATGCTCAGTGATAAATCAGAAACCAGACAAGCCGATTTCAAAGTATGTGCGCATGCGCATAGGTTTGCTCCGGGTCTTGACCTTATCGGATGACATCATAAAGGAGAGACAAAGCGGTGATTGGCCCTAATGACGCTGGCAACACGAATACGTAGGTCCTGAGTGGTTGAGAGTATCTGATGACCCACCCTAGGACTATAAAGTATCATGCATAGCAAACGCTCGTGTTGTCTGTAGCTCCATTCCCCTGAAGAAGCCGCCGTGTGCGGTGAAACATGTCGGGGGAGCTGCGTTGTGAAACCTTTTAAGAATATGTTGGGGATAGTGTTTCTGTAGCACTGTGATCTGCAGACACAGTGCGTTTCAGATTATTTTTACGAGGGTAGTGTAGATATAGCTGACTGTGCTGGCAGTGAATAGGATGTCTAACAACAGAGTTGGCTTCTAATAACTATAAATGATACGCTGGAACAGCACAGTCAATGTATCAAAGGAATGATAGTTTGTAACCTGGTGGGAAATAACATCAGTAGACATCAGAAGTGAGGACATGCCAGTGGCAAACTTCTGATATATATCCACTACATTCAATAAACGTCATTCACAAAAGGATATAATTGTGATATAGTGACACAGTGTCACAAAATTACCCCGTACACACTATCCCCCTCATATATATTTTTAAAGTACTCTCAACAGAGTTCTTTTTCTTTTTTTGAATTATGTGTTATGTATGTCAATAATAAATAAGAAATATTAAAGGTTAAGTTTTAAAATAGACCTCAAACAGGAATTATTAGTCTTCTGACTATTGGATTATAAAAATTGATATCCTGGGTCCAGTGGATCTTTTGGATCTAAGATCCAGCCCCGGCGCAGCTTCAGCTTTGTCACTGATTCCTGGACATTGGTCTCCAGAATCTGCTGATACTGAGTGGAATCCATGCGTCCCTCAACTTTGACAAGATTCCCAGTCCCTGCACTGGCCACACAGCCCCACAGCATGATGGAACCACCACCATATTTTACTGTAGGTAGCAGGTGTTTTTCCTGGAATGCTGTGTCTTTTTCCTCCATGCATAACGCCCCTTGTTATGGCCAAATTCCATCGTCCATTCTCTAGTAGGTCTGACCGGGGGGCCCTCTGCGCTCACGTTCCACTGCCATGGCTGCTGGGCAGGGGTGGAGTTGCAAGAGCAGTACCAGCTCAATTCACAGCAGTGTGAGTCTACAGTCGCTGATTAGCAGCTTCCTTCACCCACATAGTGAAGAAACTACTCACCAGCAACTAGACATAGAGCAGAACCTGAACCAGCAGGTGGTGGCATACTTGGACAGCACCCTGCCAACTCACATTGAAGATCCTCTGGACTACTGGGCAGTCAAACTGGATTTGTGGCCCCAACTAGCAGAGTTTGCCCAGGAAAAGCTGTCCTGCCCGGCCAGAAGTGTGGCATCAGAGCAGGTGTTTAGTGAGGCGGGGGCCATAGTTACCCCAAGAAGAACTCACCCGTCCGCCCAAAATGTGGAGAGACTGACCTTTGTCAAGATGAATCAGGCGTGGATCAGCCAGAATTTCCAGCCACCAATGCCTGATGCATAGAAACATAGAATGTGTCGGCAGATAAGAACCATTTGGCCCATCTAGTCTGCCCAATATATCTGAATCCTATGAATAGTCCCTGGCCCTATCCTATATGAAGGATAGCCTTATGCCTATCCCATGCATGCTTAAACTCCTTCACTGTATTTGCAGCTACCACTTCTGCAGGAAGGCTATTCCATGCATCCACTACTCTCTCAGTAAAGTAATACTTCCTTGTATTACTTTTAAACCTTTGCCCCTCTAATTTAAAACTGTGTCCTCTTGTGGTAGTTTTTCTTCTTTTAAATATGCTCTCCTCCTTTACCGAGTTGATTCCCTTTATGTATTTAAAAGTTTCTATCATATCCCCTCTGTCTCTTCTTTCTTCCAAGCTATACATGTTAAGGTCCTTTAACCTTTCCTGGTAAGTTTTATCCTGCAATCCATGTACTAGTTTAGTAGCTCTTCTCTGAACTCTCTCTAGAGTATCTATATCCTTCTGGAGATATGGCCTCCAGTACTGCGCACAATACTCCAAGTGAGGTCTCACCAGTGTTCTGTACAGTGGCATAAGCACTTCACTCTTTCTACTGCTTATACCTCTCCCTATACATCCAAGCATTCTGCTTGCATTTCCTGCTGCTCTATTACATTGTCTTCCCACCTTTAAGTCTTCTGAAATAATTACTCCTAAATCCCTTTCCTCAGATACTGAGGTCAGGACTGTGTCAAATATTCTATATTCTGCCCTTGGGTTTTTACGCCCCAGGTGCATTATCTTGCACTTATCCACATTAAATTTCAGTTGCCAGAGTTCTGACCATTCTTCTAGTTTTCCTAAATCCTTTTCCATTTGGCGTTTCCCTCCAGGAACATCAACCCTGTTACATATCTTTGTGTCATCAGCAAAAAGACAAACCTTACCATCGAGGCCTTTTGCAATATCACTTATGAAGATATTAAACAAAATTGGTCCCAGTACAGATCCCTGTGGAACCCCACTGGTAACATGACCTTGTTTTGAATGTTCTCCATTTACTACAACCCTCTGTTGTCTGTTACTCAGCCACTGCCTAATCCACTCAACAATATGGGAGTCCATGCTCAATGACTGCAGTTTATTGATAAGTCTTCTGTGTGGGACAGTGTCAAAAGCCTTACTAAAATCTAGATATGCGATGTCTACTGCACCTCCACTGTCCATTATTTTAGTCACCCAGTCAAAAAAATCTATAAGATTTGTTTGACATGATCTCCCTGAAGTAAACCCATGTTGTTTTTCATCTTGCAATCCATGGGATTTTAGATGTTCCACAATCCTATCCTTTAATAGGGTTTCCATTAATTTGCCTACTATTGATGTCAGACTCACTGGTCTATAGTTGCTCGATTCTTCCCTACTACCTTTCTTGTGAATGGGCACGACATTTGCCAATTTCCAATCTTCCGGGACGACTCCTGTTACTAATGATTGGTTAAATAAATCTGTTAACGGTTTTGCCAGCTCACCACTAAGCTCTTTTAATAATTTTGGGTGTATCTCATCAGGCCCCTGTGACGTATTTGTCTTCACTTTAGACAGCAAACTTAGAACATCTTCCTCTGTAAAGACACATGCATCAAACGATTTATTAGTCATCCTTTCTAGTGGAGGTCCTTCTCCTTCTTTTTCTTTTGTAAAAACTGAACAGAAGTATTCATTAAGGCAGTCGGCTAGCCCTTTATTCTCTTCTACAGGGAGTGCAGAATTATTAGGCAAGTTGTATTTTTGAGGATTAATTTTATTATTGAACAACAACCATGTTCTCAATGAACCCAAAAAACTAATTAATATCAAAGCTGAATATTTTTGGAAGTAGTTTTTAGTTTGTTTTTAGTTTTAGCTATTTTAGGGGGATATCTGTGTGTGCAGGTGACTATTACTGTACATAATTATTAGGCAACTTAACAAAAAACAAATATATACCCATTACAATTATTTACCAGTGAAACCAATATAACATCTCAACATTCACAAATATACATTTCTGACATTCAAAAACAAAACAAAAACAAATCAGTGACCAATATAGCCACCTTTCTTTGCAAGGACACTCAAAAGCCTGCCATCCATGGATTCTGTCAGTGTTTTGATCTGTTCACCATCAACATTGCGTGCAGCAGCAACCACAGCCTCCCAGACACTGTTCAGAGAGGTGTACTGTTTTCCCTCCTTGTAAATCTCACATTTGATGATGGACCACAGGTTCTCAATTGGGTTTAGATCAGGTGAACAAGGAGGCCATGTCATTAGATTTTCTTCTTTTATACCCTTTCTTGCCAGCCACGTTGTGGAGTACTTGGACGCGTGTGATGGAGCATTGTCCTGCATGAAAATCATGTTTTTCTTACCTTGCAGACTTCTTCCTGTACCACTGCTTGAAGAAGGTGTCTTCCAGAAACTGGCAGTAGGAATGGGAGTTGAGCTTGACTCCATCCTCAACCCAAAAAGGCCCCACAAGCTCATCTTTGATGATACCAGCCCAAACCAGTACTCCACCTCCACCTTGCTGGCGTCTGAGTCGGACTGGAGCTCTCTGCCCTTTACCAATCCAGCCATCTGGCCCATCAAGACTCACTCTCATTTCATCAGTCCATAAAACCTTAGAAAAATCAGTCTTGAGATATTTCTTGGCCCAGTCTTGACTTTTTAGCTTGTGTGTCTTGTTCAGTGATGGTCGTCTTTCAGTCTTTCTTACCTTGGCCATGTCTCTGAGTATTGCACACCTTGTGCTTTTGGGCACTCCAGTGATGTTGCAGCTCTGAAATATGGCCAAACTGGTGGCAAGTGGCATCTTGGCAGCTGCACGCTTGACTTTTCTCAGTTCATGGGCAGTTATTTTGCGCCTTGGTTTTTCCACACTCTTCTTGCGACCCTGTTGACTATTTTGAATGAAACGCTTGATTGTTCGATGATCACGCTTCAGAAGCTTTGCAATTTTAAGAGTGCTGCATCCCTCTGCAAGATATCTCACTATTTTTGACTTTTCTGAGCCTGTCAAGTCCTTCTTTTGACCCATTTTGCCAAAGGAAAGGAAGTTGCCTAATAATTATGCACACCTGATATAGGGTGTTGATGTCATTAGACCACACCCCTTCTCATTACAGAGATGCACATCACCTAATATGCTTAATTGGTAGTAGGCTTTCGAGCCTATACAGCTTGGAGTAAGACAACATGCATAAACAGGATGATGTGGTCAAAATACTCATTTGCCTAATAATTCTGCACGTAGTGTAAATACCTTCCGTCCTTTATTTTTAATTTAGTTATTCCTTGTTTTAATTTCCTTTTTCATTTATATATCTGAAGAATGTCTTATCCCCTTTTTTCATAGACTGAGCTAGTTTTTCTTCTGCCTGCTCTTTAGAAGTTCTTATAACTTGCTTGGCCTCTTTCTGCCTAATCTTGAAGATTTCCTTATCTTCATTGCTCTGGGTTTTTTTATAATTACAAAATGCTAGCTTTTTATTTTTAATGATTTTGGCCACTTCTGCTGAGTACCACAGTGGTCTCTTCCTTTTTTGCTTTTATTGACAAGTCTAATGCAATTTTCTGTTGCCTTCAATAATGCACCTTTTAAGTAGTCCCATTTCTCCTGAACTCCTTGTAATCCGTTCCAGTCTGATAAGGACTCATTTATGACTAATTTCATTTTTGAAAAGTCTGTTTTTCTAAAATCTAAAACTTTTGTTTTTGTGTGGTGGGACTCTTTCACAGTTCTTATATTAAACCACACTGACTGGTGATCACTAGATCCCAAGGTTTCGCCTACAATGACATCATATACCGAATCCCCATTTGTGAATACCAAATCCAAAATGGCCTCCCTCCGGGTTGGCTCCTCAACCATTTGTTGTAGGGATAACCCCAGTAGGGAATTTAGAATATCTGTACTCCTGGTAGAACTTGCTATTTTGGTTTTCCAGTTTATATCTGGAAGAGTGAAATCTCCCATGATGATAACTTCTCCTTTCATTGTCATTTTAGCTATTTCTTCAACTAGTAGATCATCTAGTTCTTTAACTTGACCAGGTGGTCTATATATCACACCTACACGAGTTACTGCATGATTAGCAAACTGCAACGTAACCCAAACTGACTCTATGTTGGCCTCACCAACTTGTATTAGGTTAGATTTAATGCTATCTTTCACATACAGGGCCACTCCTCCTCCTTTCTTGCCTTCTCTGTCTCTTCTGTATAAAGAGTACCCTGGTATGGTTATGTCCCAGTCATTTCTTTCATTAAACCATGTCTCCGTAACAGCCACTAAATCTACATTCTCAGATGCCATTATTGACCCAAGTTCATTGATTTTTTTTTACCTAAACTGCGAGCATTTGTAGACAGGACTCTGAGCTTATCATTTCTTAACCTCTGTGCTTCTGACCTGTTCTGGCATTGTTTCGGGGAGCAATTGGACTCTTTTATTTTCACTCTTTTGCCCCCCCTTCCTAGTTTAAATACTCTTTCGCGAATTCTTGGAGTTGTTCACTAAGTACATTTGTTCCTTTGAGAGAAAGGTGCAAACCATCTTTTTTGTACAGTTCCTTTCTATTCCAAGTAGAGCTATCATGAGAAACAAAGCCAAATCCTTGCTCTTGACACCATTTACCAAGCCATATGTTGAACTCCTTTATGCGCCTCTGCCTATCATTCTGAACATTATACACAGGCAGAACTTCAGAAAATGAAATGGTGGATGCAAAATCCTGTACGTCATTACCAAGTGTGATAAAATATTTTTTCACCTCTGACACTTCATTGCAAGCCAGGTCATTTGTCCCTAGATGGACAAGAACATCCACGTCCCCTTCCTGCTTTGCTTGCTTAACAATATTAATAATACGTCTTCTATCTCTTCTAGCAGTAGCCCCAGGGAGACATCTCACAAAACCATTTTCTTTAAGCTCCACACTTCTTATGATTGAATGCATCAGACTAGATCATCCATAGTGCCACACTAACACTTTGACAAAAGAGGACGATTTCTTCTGGCTACCTGCCTCTGCTACTGTTCTGATGCTGCCACCCGACTGATGCCACGCATCTGATGCCAAGTGCTCCTTCTTTCACCCACCATTTTCAACGGGGATTGGTGTTGCTACTTACCTCCACACTATGTCACCTTGACACTTTGTGGCCTCTTGATGCTGCCTTCACCTCCAGACTCTGTCATTGTGCCACTCGTGGTCTCCTGATGCTGCTGTCACCTCCAGACTCTATCATTGTGCCACTCTGTGGTCACCTGATGCTGCCGCCACCTCCAGACTGTGTCATTGTGCCACTCTGTGGCCTCCTGATGCTGCCACCACCTCCACACTCTGTCATTGTGCCACTCTGTTGCCTCTTCATGCTGCTGCCACCTCCAGACTCTCTCATTGTGCCACTCTGTGGTCTCCTCATGCTGCCACCACCTCCATACTCTGTCATTGGGCCACTCTGTTGCCTCTTCATGCTGCTGCCACCTCCAGACTCTCTCATTGTGCCACTCTGTGGCCTCCTCATGCTGCTGCCACCTCCAGACTCTGTCATTGTGCCACTCTGTGGTCTCCTCATGCTGCCACCACCTCCATGCACTGTTATTGGGCCACTCTGTGGTCTCCTTATACTCCCGCCACCTCCAGACTTTGTCATTGTGCCACTCTGTGGCATCTTCATGCTGCTGTCACCTCCACACTCTGTCATTGGGACACTCTGTGGCCTCCTCATGCTTCCGCCACCTCCATACTCTGTCATTGTTTTTTTTGTTGGTTTTTGTTCTGACGGATCAGAGGAAGGGAAAAATAATCAGTGACGTCAACACAAACTTACTGCTGACACCCTCTCCACTCTGTCGGAGGGCTCTACTTGTATAAGTGTTTAATAGAACAGGTTCTGTAGACATCTATGGGGAATCAGCTGATGACAGTGTAAAAGAAGTGCGATTCTTCTTGGCGCTAACATTGACCTGTAAGGCGGAGTTCATACTTGAGTTATTTGGTCAGTTTTGGCCCCGTGACTGCCCAAATAAGTGAAGTGTGCAGCGATTCTAAGAGCAACGCCTATGTTATGCGTGTTATACGGACTCACAGTATTATTTCACTACCACAGCAGACTCCCTATGCATGTTACTGCAAGGCACAGTGTTCTACACCCCTATAAAGGCTCTTTGCAGCCAGGAAATAGCTGTTTTTTAACGTAATTCACCACAAATTTATTCGGATCAAACCACATTTTTCCCAAAATTTTTTGAGAAATTCGCTCATCTCTAATTATTACCCAACGGACTCATTGCAGAAATGGAACTCTTTGGATTTCTGTAGATACGGAGTGGGTGGCCTTCATGGACAAGAGATCGAGGTCAGGCTGTATTACCAGCGCCTCGATCTCTACTCCATGGGAGGCCCCCATCCCTATTCATCTGTAGAGAGACGGAATAGTACTTGACAGAAAAGTGACTTCTATACCTGAAATAAAAAATGTGAGTAAGAAACTATACATGGACATCTTTTATTTTTATATATTTTTATTACATAAATGAAATGAGGGTTTGGATTTATAAATGTAAATACGAAAGGAACAATCCAGTCATGGTTTTTCAAGTATTCCGTATTCATGGAGCGAAGGTTTAAAAGGATTTTATAGATTGCATTTCTTCATACCACTGATGAAGGAGCGTGCAAGTTCTGGAACGCATCTGGGAATGAATGAGATGCAATCGAAGAAGATCTTCTGATTAGATAAATTGAGACATATAGCCATAAAAGAGGAGACTGCAGAATCAAGACAACACAAACAGCCATTATACTTGCTTGGCAGCGAAAGATCAGTGACTGAAGACACAGCAGCAACTCAGCAACTTAAGAGACATGTGAATCCAATAACACGTGGGACGCCAAGTCCGGAGAATAACCTCTGCGGCTATAGCGCTCGATACAAAAGAAACGGGTCCGATACAAACTGCTCCCGCTACAGTCGACAAGGCGGTAATGTAGCTACATACTGTAGTAGCAATGGTCATGTTTTAATTCTCAAGCTTGAATGAATATTTGATTTAAATAAGAGGTGCAATCACCAGCAAAGACTCAGCACACAATATAATTTACTGGGACGTGTTATAATTATCGGTAACTAAGATCGCACAGTAAAGAGCACAATATGAAATATACACAATTGATCACTATATGAAATTATATGAAATAGATACAATTGATCAGATATAAAAATCATGGATTACTAAGGATGAATTGAAATTATCACCTATCAAGTCACTTTCCACAATTTATTTTCAGTTTTTTTACCATTTATCACTAACACTATTTTTTATCATCATATATTTTTGGGGATTTTTTCTGGACTATTTTTGGACTTCTTCTAGGCTTTTGATAAACATTAATTTAGCGATGTATGAATTTCTGCTTCATATAAAATCATTGGACAATAGAAAAAATACAGTGGGATGTGAAAGTTTGGGCAACCTTGTTCATCGTCATGATATTCCTGTATAAATCGTTGGTTGTTGCGATAAAAAATGTCAGTTAAATATATCATATAGGAGACACACACAGGGATATCTGAGAAGGGAAATTAAGTTTATTGGATTTACAGAAAGTGTGCTATAATTGTTTAAACAAAATTAGGCAGGTGCATAAATTTGGGCACCACAAAAAAGAAATGAAATCAATATTTAGTAGATCCTCCTTTTGCAGAAATGACAGCCTCTAAACGCTTCCTGAAGGTTCCAATTAGAGTCTGGATTCTGGTTGAAGGTATTTTGGACCATTCCTCTTTACAAAACATCTTTAGTTCATTCAGGTTTGATGGCTTCCGAACATGGACAGCTCTCTTTAAGTCACACCACAGATTTTCCATTATATTCAGGTCTGGGGACTGAGATGGACATTCCAGAACGTTGTACTTGTTCCTCTGCATAAATGCCTTAGTGGATTTTGAGCAGTGTTTAGAGTCGTTGTCTTGTTGAAGGATCCAGCCCCGGTGCAGCTTCAGCTTTGTCACTGATTCCTGGACATTGGTCTCCAGAATCTGCTAATACTGAGTGGAATCCATGCGTCCCTCAACTTTGACAAGATTCCCAGTCCCTGCACTGGCCACACAGCCCCACCGCATGATGGAACCACCACCATATTTTACTGTAGGTAGAAGGTGTTTTTCTTGGAATGCTGTGTTCTTTTTTCTCCATGCATAACGCCCCTTGTTATGGCCAAATAACTCAATTTTAGTTTCATCAGTCCACAGCACCTTATTCCTAAATGAAGCAGGCTTGTCCAAATGTGCTTTAGCCCACCTCAAGCGGCACTTTTTGCGCCGAATGGTTGAACGATGCACAGTGACTCCATCTGCAGCAAGATGATGTTGTAGGTCTTTGGTGCTGGTCTGTGGGTTGACTCTGACTGTTCTCACCATTCGTCACTTCTGTCTATCCGAGATTTTTCTTGGTCTGCCACTTCGAGCCTTAACTTGAACTGAGCCTGTGGTCTTCCATTTCCTCAATATGTTCCTAACTGTGGAAACAGATGGCGGAAATCTCTGAGACCGCTTTCTGTATCCTTCCCCTAAACCATGATGCTGAACAATCTTTGTCTTCAGGTCATTTGAGAGTTGTTTGGAGACCCCCATGTTGCTACTCTTCAGAGAAAATTAAAAGAGGAGGGAAACTTACAATTGACCCCCTTAAATACTCTTTCTCATAATTGGATTCCCCTGTGTATGTAGGTCAGGGGTCACTGAGATTACCAAGCCAATTTGAGTTCCAATAATTAGTTCTAAAGGTTTTGGAATCAATAAAATGAAAACAACAGAGACCACATGTAGCACCTGCCTAATTTTGTTTAAACAATTATAGCACACTTTCTGTAAATCCAATTTCACTTCTCAGATATCACCGTGTGTGTCTCCTATATGATAGATTTAACTGACATTTTTTATCGTAACAACCAACGATTTATACAGGAAAATCATGACGATTAACAAGGTTGCCCAAACTTTCGCATCCCACTGTATGTTAATCAGGGAACCGCATTGTTATTTATATATTTTAATTTCTTTTTATACATATGAGTTATTATATGAATTGGAAGTGATGCTGTTTTGATGAATTATTAGAGGTGATGATTTATTGATGGTATATACATCTTCAGTTTTATTTGGCTCCAAGTTCATATTTAATTAAAATATTAGTTTTTAATGCGGCTCTGAATGTTATGACTGCATGATAATTAATTTTAAATATACATATTTAAAACTATTGGGAGAAGTTTTTTATAACATAGCAGCATAAAATTCCAGAGAGCCACCACATATACTATACTAGTGTAGATTTTTGCACGCACACAATATCTTGTGCGTGTGTGCATCCTGCAATTTTATTTTTATTTTATTTTTCTACTCCTTTTCTCTATATTTCAAATTTATTACAAGCCTCTTCATGTGTGAAAACACAACATTACACACCCCTCACAATAAATAAATGTTTACACATTTCACACGTCACACCCCAATAAAATAAAAATGGCCCGTCCGCCCCAACGAGTTTACTCAGCTGAAGAGGCATACACCATGCTTGCCTCCGATACTGAGTCTGCCAGTGAGGGAGAAGAGGATGCCACTTTCTTCTACTCCTCTATCCCCTCATCATCATCATCATCTGCTGATGAGGGACCCTCTAGGAGGAGCTCCAGGGCAGCAGCGGAGGCAGCCCCCCCAAAGTGAACCCTTATGGAACCCACCTCCTGACGATTATCAGCCTCAAACTCCAGATTTTGAGGGCAGCTCTGGAATACAGATAGACTGTGCAGGCTTCACTGAACTAGATTTTTTCAAAATCTTCTTCTCTGAAGATTTTGTAAACTTAATGGTGGCCCAAACCAATTTATACGCCCAACAATTCATTGATCAGAACCCTACATCGCCATACGCTAGACCCCTAGGTTTGACCCCAGTAAGTGCAGCAGAGATGATGAAGTTTTGGGGACTCGTGCTGCATATGGGCGTAGTAAAGAACCCAAATGTCAGACAATATTGGAGTTTTTGTAAAGGCAAGTTGTTTACTGTATAGACAGAAAAAACTAAGCGCACCATAGGGTAAAAACGTTTGGAAATTTGAAATATACTCCAATTTAGGAGGCTCACCTTATAGGGTTGTGCAATTATAGGCACAACGCTACTGTAGACGTGTCGGAGATAAATTCAATCCCCAATATAAAGGTAGGTATGCAGCCACGGATGCAGGTGTCCTCAGATGAGCGTGCCTAGGCCCACACAGAGGATTGGAGTGAACTGAAAAAGAAGGAGCATCGGCGCAAGGAACCAACCAATGGCGGATGATGTATCTTCAAAAGTATTTATTGCAATATATACTTTTGAAGATACATCATCCCCCATTGGTTGGTTCCTTGCGCCGAGGGATGCTCCTTCTTTTTCAATATTGGAGTTCGGACATTTTCTACCAGACTCCAATTTACAGTAACACCATGACCCATAAGTGATTTGAGTCAATTTGGAAATTCCTACACTACAATAAGAATGCAAAGTGCCCACCCCAAAACGAACCAACACTTGACAGTCTGTCTGTTCAAGGTTAGGCCTGTCATTGACCACTTTAACACCAGGTTTCCAGAGGTGTACAACTCAGATACAAATGTCTGTGTAGATGAGTCCCTATTACTTTTCAAAGGAAGGATTAGATTCCGCCAGTACCTGCCTAGCAAACGGGCAAGGTATGCATTTAGCTTTTAAAACTTTGTGAGAGTAGCTCTGGGTATACCCACAAGTTCCGCAAAGGGAATGATTCCCGGATAGAACCCCCAGAGTGCCCCTCCATCCTAGGAGTTAGTGGGAAGATAGTGTGGGACTTACTGAACACACTGCTGGATAAGGGTTACCACCTCTATGTGGATAACTATTATACCAGCATACCCCCTATTCACGTCCCTAACTGCCAGAGGTACTGTGGCTTGCGGCACAGTAGGCAAAAATCTGAGAGGCCTCCCTAGATCCCTGGTAGGGCAACCACTGAGAATGGGCGAAAGTAGGGCTCTCCACAATGAGAACATGCTGGCGGTAAAGTACAAAGACAAGAGGGATGTCCTTTTACTGACCACCATTCACACTAACACCAGCTCCCCTGCTCCTGTACGAGGTACCACTACAACTAAAACCCTATAGTGCCACACAAAAAACGAAAGTGTGGTACAAAAAGCTGGCCTGTGCAATGCTTACGTGCTATTTAAATCTGCAGGCCACACAGGAACATTCCTTCAGGTCCAAGAGGTGGTTATTAAGGCCCTGTTTTTTTTATTTCTGGGGACCTATGTATTATTTTTAATGCGACATCCATATTTTGCTGTTTGCCTCTAGGGCCCTGCTGTGCGCCCATACATCAGTTTTTGAGCACATATGGGGTGTTACTGTATTCGAGAGGAATTGGGGAACAAAATGTGGGGTGTATTTTGTCCTGTTACCCTTTGGGAAAGTGAAAAATGTGGGTGCAAAGCAACTTTTGGGTGAAAAAGTTGCAATTTTTCAATTTCACTGACAAATGTTTCCTAGATTTAGGAAACATCTTTGAGGTCAAAGTGCTTACTACACACCTTGAAAGATTCCTTGAGGGGTATAGTTTCCAAAATGGGGTCACTTTTGGGGGGTTTCCAGTGTAGAGTCTTCATATGCGACAATTACCATTCCAGCTAAATCTGATCTCCAAAAGCCATATGGTGCTCCTTCCACTCTGAAGCCTGCTATGAGCCCATAAATCCGTTTTTGAGCACATATGGGGTGCTTCTGCAAACTCCAGATTCAGGGTAGATAGATTTTGAGTTTTGTTTGGCTGTTAACCCTTGATGTGGAATAAAGGATTAAAATGGAAAATCTGCAAAAAAAATGTGAATTTTGGAAATGTTATTCCCATTTTTCTTTAATTCTTGTGGGACACCTAAAGGGTTAACTAAGTTTGTAAAAGTGTAGTTTCTCACAAAGTGACTTCATAACTGAACTGCTTCTAAACTTTTAAGCCTTCTAACTTCCCAAAAAAAGAAAATGTAATTTACAAAATGATCCCTACATAAAGTAGACATTTGGGAAATGTAAAGCAATAACTATTTTAGGAGGTGTTACTATTTATTTTAAAAGTATAGAAATTGAAATTTGGAAAGTTGCAAATTTTTCCAAATTTTGGGTCAATTTGATATTTTTTATAAATAAAAATGAAATATTTGACTCAAATTTACCACTGTCATGTAGTACAATATGAGATGAGAAAACACGTTTAGAATGGCCTGGATAAGTAAAAGTGTTTTAAAGTTATCACCACATAAAGTGACACATGTCAGATTTGCAAAACATGGCCTGGTGTAAGGTGAAATATGGCAGGGTCCTGAAGGGAAATCTATTCAAAAAGTTCAGAAATGAGAGTCTGTGGATAGTGATCCTTTACTGTGATTTTGTCTAGTCTCCAGCAGTCGATACACAGTCTGAAGTATTCATCCATTTTCTTTAGAGTTGCAGGAGCAGTACCAGCTCAATTCACAGCAGTGTGAGTCTACAGTCGCTGATTAGCAGTTTCCTTCACCCACATAGTGAAGAAACTACTCACCAGCAGCTAGACATAGAGCAGAACCTGAACCAGCAGGTGGTGGCATACTTGGACAGCACCCCGCCAACTCACATTGAAGATCCTCTGGACTACTGGGCAGCCAAACTGGATTTGTGGCCCCAACTAGCAGAGTTTGCCCAGGAAAAGCTGTCCTGCCCGGCCAGAAGTGTGGCATCAGAGCAGGTGTTTAGTGAGGCGGGGGCCATAGTTACCCCAAGAAGAACTCACCCGTCCGCCCAAAATGTGGAGAGACTGACCTTTGTCAAGATGAATCAGGCGTGGATCAGCCAGAATTTCCAGCCACCAATGCCTGATTCATCAGACTAGATCATCCATGGTGCCACACTAACACTTTGACAAAAGAGGACAATTTCTTCTGGCTACCTGCCTCTGCTACTGTTCTGATGCTGCCACCCGACTGATGCCACACATCTGATGCCAAGTGCTCCTTCTTTCACCCACCATTTTCAACAGGTATTGGTGTTGCTACTTACCTCCACACTATGTCACCTTGACACTTTGTGGCCTCTTGATGCTGCCGTCACCTCCATACTCTGTCATTGTGCCACTCTGTGGTCTCCTGAAGCTGCCGTCACCTCCAGAATCTGTCATTGTGCCACTGTGTGGTCTCCTGATTCTGCCGCCACCTCCAGACTCTGTCATTTTGCCACTCTGTGGCCTCCTGATGCTGCCACCACCTCCACACTCTGTCATTGTGCCACTCTGTTGCCTCTTTATGCTGCCGCCACCTCCAGACTCTCTCATTGTGCCACTCTGTGGTCTCCTCATGCTGCCACCACCTCCATACTCTGTCATTGGGCCACTCTGTGGCCTCCTCATGCTGCCGCCACCTCCACACTTTGTCATTGTGCCACTCTGTGGTCTCTAGATGCTGCCGCCATCTCAAGACTCTGTCATTGCGCCACTCTGTGGCCTCCTCATGCTGCTGCCACCTCCAGACTGTCATTGTGCCACTCTGTGGTCTCCTGATGCTGCTGCCACCTCCAGACTCTGTCATTGTGCCACTCTGTGGTCTCATGATGCAACCGCCACCTCCATACTCTGTCATTGTGCCACTCTGTGGTCTCCTGATGCTGCCACCACCTCCACACTCTGTCATTGTGCCACTCTGTTGCCTCTTCATGCTGCCGCCACCTCCAGACTCTCTCATTGTGCCACTCTGTGGCCTCCTCATGCTGCCGCCACCTCCACACTTTGTCATTGTGCCACTCTGTGGTCTCCTCATGCTGCCACCACCTCCATGCACTGTTATTGGGCCACTCTGTTGTCTCCTTTTACTGCCGCCACCTCCAGACTTTGTCATTGTGCCACTCCGTGGCATCTTCATGCTGCTGTCACCTCCACGCTTTGTCATTGGGACACTCTGTGGCCTCCTCATGCTTCCGCCACCTCCATACTCTGTCATTGTTTTTTTTGTTGGTTATTGTTCTGACGGATCAGAGGAAGGGAAAAATAACCAGTGACGTCAACGCAAACTTACTGCTGACACCCTCTCCACTCTGTCGGAGGGCTCTACTTGTATAAGTGTTTAATAGAACAGGTTCTGTAGACATCTATGGGGAATCAGCTGATGACAGTGTAAAAGAAGTGCGATTTTTCTTGGCGCTAACATTGACCTGTAAGGAGGAGTTCATACTTGAGTTATTTCGTCAGTTTTGGCCCCGTGACTGCCCAAATAAGTGAAGTGTGCAGCGATTCTAAGAGCGACGCCTATGTTATGCGTGTTATACGGACTCACAGTATTATTTCACTACCACAGCAGACCCCCTATGCGTGTTACTGCAAGGCACAGTGTTCTACACCCCTATAAAGGCTCTTTGCAGCCAGGAAATAGCTGTTTTTTAACGTAATTCACCACAAATTTATTCGGATCAACCACATTTTTCCCAAAATTTTTTGAGAAATTCGCTCATCTCTAATTATTACCCAACGGACTCAATGCAGAAATGGAACTGTTTGGATTTCTGTAGATACGGGGTGGGTGCCCTTCATGGACAAGAGATCGAGGTCAGGCTGTGTTACCAGCGCCTCGATCTCTACTCCATGGGAGGCCCCCATCCCTATTCATCTGTAGAGAGACGGAATAGTACTTGACGGAAAAGTGACTTCTATACCTGAAATAAAAAATGTGAGTAAGAAACTATACATGGACATCTTTTATTTTTATATATTTTTATTACTTGTTGTGAGAAAAGAACATACATAAAATGAGGGTTTGGATTGATAAATGTAAATACGAAAGGAACAATCCAGTCATGGTTTTTCAAGTATTCCGTATTCATGGAGCGAAGGTTTAAAAGGATTTTATAGATTGCATTTCTTCATACCACTGATGAAGGAGCGTGCAAGTTCTGGAACGCATCTGGGAATGAATGAGATGCAATCGAAGAAGATCTTCTGATTAGATAAATTGAGACATATAGCCATAAAAGAGGAGACTGCAGAATCAAGACAACACAAACAGCCATTATACTTGCTTGGCAGCGAAAGATCAGTGACTGAAGACACAGCAGCAACTCAGCAACTTAAGAGACATGTGAATCCAATAACACGTGGGACGCCAAGTCCGGAGAATAACCTCTGCAGCTATAGCGCTCGATACAAAAGAAACGGTTCCGATACAAACTGCTCCCGCTACAGTCGACAAGGCGGTAATGGAGCTACATACTGTAGTAGCAATGGTCATGTTTTAATTCTCAAGCTTGAATGAATATTTGATTTAAATAAGAGGTGCAATCACCAGGCAAAGACTCAGCACACTATATAATTTACTGGGACGTGTTATAATTACCGGTAACTAAGATCGCACAGTAAAGAGCACAATATGAAATATACACAATTGATCACTATAAGAAATTATATGAAATAGATACAATTGATCAGATATAAAAATCATGGATTACTAAGGATGAATTGAAATTATCACCTATCAAGTCACTTTTCACAATTTATTTTCAGTTTGTTTTTACCATTTATCACTAACACTATTTTTTATCATCATATATTTTTGGGGATTTTTTCTGGACTATTTTTGGACTTCTTCTAGGCTTTTGATAAACATTAATTTAGCGATGTATGAATTTCTGCTTCATATAAAATCATTGGACAATAGAAAAAATACAGTGGGATGTGAAAGTTTGGGCAACCTTGTTAATTGTCATGATTTTCCTGTATAAATCGTTGGTTGTTGCGATAAAAAATGTCAGTTAAATATATCATATAGGAGACACACACAGGGATATCTGAGAAGAGAAATGAAGTTTATTGGATTTACAGAAAGTGCTATAATTGTTTAAACAAAATTAGGCAGGTGCATACATTTGGGCACCACAAAAAAGAAATGAAATTAATATTTAGTAGATCTTCCTTTTGCAGAAATGACAGCCTCTAAACGCTTCCTGTAGGTTCCAATGAGAGTCTGGATTCTGGTTGAAGGTATTTTGGACTATTCCTCTTTACAAAACATCTTTAGTTCATTCAGGTTTGATGGCTTCCGAGCATGGACAGCTCTCTTTAAGTCACACCACAGATTTTCCATTATATTCAGGTCTGGGGACTGAGATGGCCATTCCAGAATGTTGTACTTGTTCCTCTGCATAAATGCCTTAGTGGATTTTGAGCAGTGTTTAGGGTCGTTGTCTTGTTGAAAGATCCAGCCCCGACGCAGCTTCAGCTTTGTCACTGATTCCTGGACATTGGTCTCCAGAATCTGCTAATACTGAGTGGAATTCATGCGTCCCTCAACTTTGACAAGATTCCCAGTCCCTGCACTGGCCACACAGCCCCACCGCATGATGGAACCACCACCATATTTTACTGTAGGTAGCAGGAGTTTTTCTTGGAATGCTGTGTTCTTTTTCCTCCATGCATAACGCCCCTTGTTATGGCCAAATAACTCAATATTAGTTTCATCAGTCCACAGCACCTTATTCCAAAATGAAGCTGGCTTGTCCAAATGTGCTTTAGTCCACCTCAAGCGGCACTTTTTGCGCCGAATGGTTGAACGATGCACAGTGACTCCATCTGCAGCAAGAAGATGTTGTAGGTCTTTGGTGCTGGTCTGTGGGTTGACTCTAACTGTTCTCACCATTCGTCGCTTCTGTCTATCCGAGATTTTTCTTGGTCTGCCACTTCGAGCCTTAACTTGAACTGAGCCTGTGGTCTTCCATTTCCTCAATATGTTCCTAACTGTGGAAACAGACAGCTGAAATCTCTGAGACAGCTTTCTGTATCCTTCCCCTAAACCATGATGGTGAACAATCTGTGTCTTCAGGTCATTGGAGAGTTGTTTTGAGACGCCCATGTTGCTACTCTTCAAAGAAAATTAAAAGAGGGAAACTTACAATTGACCCCCTTAAATACTCTTTCTCATAATTGGATTCACCTGTGTATGTAGATCAGGGGTCACTGAGCTTACCAAGCCAATTTGAGTTCCAATAATTAGTTCTAAAGGTTTTGGAATCAATAAAATGACAACAACAGAGACCACATGTAGCACCTGCCTAATTTTGTTTAAACAATTATAGCACACTTTCTGTAAATCCAATTTCCCTTCTCAGATATCACTGTGTGAGTCTCCTATATGATATATTTAACTGACATGTTTTATCGTAACAACCAACGATTTATACAGGAAAATCATGACGATTAACAAGGTTGCCCAAACTTTCGCATCCCACTGTATATTAATCAGGGAACCGCATTGTTATTTATATATTTTAATTTCTTTTTATACATATAAGTTATTATATGAATTGGTGATGCTGTTTTGATGAATTATTAGAGGTGATGATTTTTTTTTTTTTTTTTTTTTTTTTTTTTTTTAACGTTTTATTGAGTAATAAAACAGTAGTACAAGTAGTTACACATCAATCAGCAGAATACCGAGTATACAATATTACATTACTTGGCTACCGTTATACCAACTAAATCAAACATAGTAGATGTCCTATATGGTCAAATAAAGTTAGCATGGATATTTGTGCCTCATTTCTTGCCATGGTAAAGTAAACTGGAAGAGTGTCAGGTAGCAGTATTAAAGTGCCTATAGGTTTCCCATGGTTTCCATAGGGCAGAAAAGCTGCCATGGGAACGGTTCTCCCAAGCAGCCAGGTCCTCAAATCTATAGATGGCATCCACCTTATTGATCCAATGATCTAGTGAGGGGAGATCAGGCGACAGCCAATGTCTAGGGATTAGGAGGCGAGCTGCTGATATCAGTTTTTGAACAGTGATGTAACAGTAATGTGTGCGGAGGAAGGAGGGAGGCCTAAGAGGGCCAGCTGGGGTGAGGCCGGGATTTTAGACTTGCAGATGGTATTACATTGATTGAAAATCTCAGACCACCATTTAAGCAGAGGTGGGCAGGACCACCAAATGTGGAAGAATTTGCCACCCCCCTCTCCACACCTCCAGCATGCGTCAGAACCATTATCATTATATCTGCAGGTAATATCGGGTGTTTTATACCACCTGGAGAGTATTTTATAGCCGTTTTCTTGTATTCTGACACATCTGGAGGATTTATGAGGTTCTTTAAAAAGTTTCAGTAGGTCAGTTGTGGAGAACGAAGTCCCCAAATCCTTCTCCCAGGCGCCAATGAAGGCTAATTTAGGAGGACAGATAGGAGTGCTTAGTCTTCTATAGAGCTGGGAAATGATTTTCCTTGGGATAGGGTTTTGAGTAATAAGGCTTTCAAACCAGGTCAGGGGCCTCAAAAGGGCTTGATAGGGGATAAGTTTCGTTAGACTAGAGTGTATAAAGGAGTATAGGGAGGGGAACGACTTGATCTCGGGAAAAATAGAAGCTAGATGTTCTTTGTGGAGTATTTTGCCATCCTCCTCAAAGAGGGAGATAACCCCAATTTCAGAATTCCTGACAGATATTGGAAGGCTTTGTCTTAACTCTGGTGAGGCTAGATTAATCAGATCTGTCACCTTGATAAGTGGAGAGGGTAGAGGAATACCGTTGGCTGAGTTTTGGAATTTGTCCCAGGCCTCTAAGGTAGCTTGCACAACTGGGCTACCATTCTTGCGGTTAATTCGTTCTGTTGGAGAAAGAATTAGAAGAGTCCTAAATGAGGTGTTATTAAGGGCAGATTCCATACTAGTCCAGGATTTGTGGGGGGGTTCTCTGAACCAGTCTAATACCCTAGCCAGCAGGATAGCGGTGTTGTAGAGCGGAGGGTTCGGGAGGGTAATGCCACCAAAGGTTTTCGGGTTTTGTAGGATAGGGAGTCTTATGCGGGCTTTCTTACGACTCCATATAAAAGAGCGAATCTCTTTATTAAGGGATTGGAAGAAGGAATCTGGAATAGGGAGCGGTAGGACCTGTTGCAGGTAGGTCAGTTTAGGGAGGATCAGTGAAGTGAATAAATTCTTTCGACCGAACCAGGAGAATGTTTGAAGGTGAAGATTGTTTAGTTGGGTTTGCATATTTTGTAAAAGAGGAATGTAATTAAGTTGGAACAATTTGGTGAGATCGACTCCAATCTTAACTCCTAAATACGTTATGTAGGGGGTGTCCCAATTGAATGGAGACTGTGCTGCAAGGACTTTTTTGGTTTGAGCACTCAGACCCAGACTTAATATATGGGATTTCTTCATATTGATCTTGAGGTTGGACAAAGGGCTAATCTTTTCAAGTGTATCATATATTAAAGGCAGGGATACCTTAGGATTGGATGTAAGGAGTAGAAGGTCATCAGTAAATGCTGCAACTTTGTGTTCATGGGTACCTAGCTTGATACCTTTAATTTTATCATTTTGACGGAAAGACTGAAGGAGAGGTTCCATAGTTAAAACAAAAACTAAGGGGGAGAGTGGGCACCCCTGGCGTGTACCATTTCTTATGGGGAAGGGGGGAGAGGAGGTTTCATTCACCAGCACCGATGCCGAGGCATTAGTATACATGGAAAAAACTGCCTCAATGAAAGGTGCTGGTAGGCCGAATTTAAGCAGAGTGAGGCGAAGGAAATCCCAGCTGATTCTATCAAAAGCCTTTTCGGCATCGGTGCTGAGGAGAACTAAAGGACATGAAATTCTGGTGGAGTAATGAATGGCATTGAGAATTCTAACTGAATTGTCCTTTCCCTCCCTGCCGATCACGAAGCCTGTCTGGTCGCCATGAATCAGTGACGGGAGAATAGGAGAGAGTCGGTTAGCTAGCATTTTGGCTAGAATTTTTAAATCAAGGTTTAGTAGGGAAATGGGGCGGTAATTGGCACAGTGTGAGGGGTCTTTACCCTCTTTGGGTATGATGGTGATAAGAGCCCTTGTCATGTCTAAGGTAAGTGGCGTGCCTTTAAGCGAGTGATTGCATATAGACAGGAGATAGGGGGAGATGGAATCCCCAAATGTGGTATAGTAAAGGGCTGAGAGGCCGTCAGGACCTGGGGCTTTGTTTATTGGCAGTCGTTTAATGGCGTCCTTCAATTCTTCTAAAGAAAAGGGGGATTCTAGTGTCTGTATATGGGAGGGGAGAAGTTTAGGGAGTGATATTCCCTCAAGAAAACTATTTATGGCTTTTAGATTGGAAGCGGGGTTGGCCGCATGAGTAAGTTGGGGTATATTATAGAGGGATTGATAGAAGGCTTGGAATTGAGAAGCAATATCTTTAGAAGTTATAGCCAATTCACCATTGCTTTTAAGGATTTTACAAATGTGGTTGTGGTTTCTCCTTTTCTTTATTCTGTTCATAACAAATTTAGACGCCTTATCACCATGAGCGAAATATTTAAATTGGGAATTTAGATAAAATTTGGCTGACATGGAATTCAGGTGGTTTTTAAGTTCAGAGCGGAGGTCGTTGAGTCTGGAGAGATGGAGGTCAGAGAGGGATTTTTTGTGGGCTCGTTCAAGATCTTTTATTTCCCTTAGAAGGTTGTCTATTTTGGCCTTTCTCAGTTTTTTAAGATGGGACCCTAGGCTAATGAGTTGGCCCCTTATGTATGCTTTATGGGTATCCCAAAGGATGTGTGGGGAGGTACCTGGGAGGGCATTTAAGGAGAAGAACTCAGTAATAGCCTTCTGGATAATGTCTTTATTATCTTTAGAGGAGATAAGTTGTTCATTAAGTCTCCAGTTAGTTACTTTGGGGGATGATTGGGGGGTAGATATGGTGAGGAAAATCGGGGAGTGGTCAGATAAATGGATAGAGTCTATGTGGGCTTTGGAGCATAGTTGGAGATGTTGTTTGGAAAGAAAAAGGTAGTCCAACCTTTGGTAAGAGCCGTGGGCATTGGAGAAGAATGTGTAGTCCTTTTCAGTGGGATTGAGCATTCTCCATACGTCAACTAGGCCCAAATTATAGAGAGTATCACTAATGGAGTTTAGGGATTTCTGTGAGAGAACAGACTTTTTTGTTGAGGAATCTAAGATGGGGTTCATGGTGACATTGAAGTCTCCTCCCATTATAACCATACCTTCTTGGAAAGATTCTATAATAGGGTAGATATCCTTGAACCAGGACGCCTGATTAACATTTGGAGCGTATATGTTGATTAAGGTATATAGCTGGTTAGCTATGGTTCCCTTTAACAATAAATATCTTCCCTCCACATCTTGTAAATGAGAACAATATTGAATTGGTGTATGCTTGCTAAACCCTATACTGACCCCTTTAGAGGAAGAGGAGCCCGATCCGCAATGGTACCACTCAGGATAACTGGAACGGGAGAGATCTGGATACCTATTAAACTTAAAATGAGTTTCTTGTAAAAACAAAATAGAGGTGTTCCTCTTTTTTAGTAAGGAGAAAATTTGGCACCTTTTAGCCGGAGCATTAAATCCTTTAACATTAAATGAAGTTACTATAAGATCCGCCATATCGCTTCCGATTGTGAGTAGCACCATTGCTGATCCGAAGCTCCTACAGTTTGCATAGCTGGAAACACATGTAATGGCAGGGTGATTGTAAATAACTGCTTTCGTGAGATATTTGAGGCATAGACACAGTATGAGGGACATCTACATAACATAAGAGTAAGATGTAACTTAAAACCAGAAAAATGAAAGAGAATACGAATATTCCCATGGAAGAACATAGGTGGGGGGAAAGGAAGACAATAAAAAGGAGTGTCAGTATTAACCGCACAGTAATAGGAATATAACATTACGGCAGGGTCCTAAGGCTCTGCCAATACTGGGGGGGAAAGAGAGTCACTCCTTTTAAATTTCCTCCATCCAACCTTCTACAGGATAATGAAGACCAGACAGTGTGGATATTATGCAGTAAGTAATGGTCTTGTACAGAAAGCTAACTAGGCCATATCATGTTGAACGGACATGTGAGGGGCGACTTAAATAAGTGTCCATAATAAACAACAAAGGAGGCGTACCGTTTCCTCCCAGGATTCGTTCCTGAATCGAGTCTCTGAGAGTCCCTGACAACTCTGTATTAATTAGAGAAAGATTTAACCTAACGTATTAAAGGGGAAAATCTACAGTAAATACCACGCTGGTAGTCCACCTCAGTCTTCGGTAAGTGGCAGTCTCCTCGGTGTGGGAGCCTTCGGTCTTCTTCCCCTCTGCATTCTTGGGGTACAAGGAGGTTCCCATGGAGCAAAAACAGGTAGAGCAGGCAGAGTAATTGCAGATTGGAACGTGTCCCAGTTGTCGATTGGGAGCGGCTGAATCTGGAGGTGCGCATAGATATTTTCCAGGTCTTTGGGGGAAGCGATGAATAGGCGGCGGCCATTATGGGGGAATGAGAGGCCGAATGGGAAAGACCAACGGTAAGGAATCCTCTGGGAGCGCAGCCAGTCCGTGAGGGGTTTAAGCGCTCTGCGCTTTCGAAAAGTGGATTGCGCTAAGTCCTGATAAATTTCGACTTCATTATTTTCCCACATCAGCGACGCGTTGTTCCTGGCGCAAGATAATATCGCTTCTTTGACCGGGAAGCAGAGAAACTTGCATATGATGTCACGAGGGGGTTCGTTAGGATTCGGTTTGGGTCTCAGAGCTCTATGCGCTCTTTCAATAGTAATTTCATGCGCAGTGTCCGGGCCCAGCAGTTGGAGGCATAGTTGCGTTATGGTTTCAGGAATATCACCGGGGCCAACGGATTCTGGAATACCTCTAAACCGGAGATTATTCCTTCGTCCCCTATTCTCCTGATCCTCCAACGCCGTGTACAGGAGGTTTATGTGTGCTTCATGATCAGCCAGGTTCGTGTCCACTTCTTTTTGATGCGCAGCGATTTTTTGCTGGTTTTCTTCCAGAGTTTCCACTCTGGCTCCGATGTGGCGGATGTCGCCCCTAATTGCAGCCAACTCAGAGCTGAGGGGTTCCAGGGCTTCAGCGAGCGATTCTTTGAGGAATCCTCTGGATATCGGCAGAGCGTCTGGGCTAAGGGATGTTTCTCTGCGTCCTTCCGCACCTGCGACAGCATGTTGTTTGTGCCCAGCGGCCTTCGGAGTTCCGGGCGCCATTTTAGTTTCTTTAGCCACGTACACAGCGGCAGCCTTTTTAATGAATTTGTCCATTTCCCCGGGCTGAGTCGCCGCTTTGATGGGAGCAGGGAGATCAGTGTTCTTTTGTCCGCCGATCTTGACCATTTTCGGCCTGGTCTGCTGATGATTAAAGGCTGTGAAGGCTAGTTGGAGTAGCAGAGCGACGCTTCACACAACCATCGGCTCTCAGCGTAGGCTCCGCCCCAGAGGTGATGATTTATTGATGGTATATACATCTTCAGTTTTATTTGGCTCCAAGTTCATATTTAATTAAAATATTGGTTTTTATTGCGGCTCTGAATGTTATGACTGCATGATAATTCATTTTAAATATACATATTTAAAACTATTGGGGGAAGTTTTTTACAACATAGCAGCATAAAATTCCAGAGAGCCACCACATATACTATACTAGTGTAGATTTTTGCACGCACACAATATCTTGTGCGTGTGTGCATCCTGCAATTTTATTTTTATTTTATTTTTCTACTCCTTTTCTCTATATTTCAAATTTATTACAAGCCTCTTCATGTGTGAAAACACAACATTACACACCCCTCACAATAAATAAATGTTTACACATTTCACACGTCACACCCCAATAAAATAAAAATGGCCCGTCCGCCCCAACGAGTTTACTCAGCTGAAGAGGCATACACCATGCTTGCCTCCGATACTGAGTCTGCCAGTGAGGGAGAAGAGGATGCCACTTTCTTCTACTCCTCTATCCCCTCATCATCATCATCATCATCTGCTGATGAGGGACCCTCTAGAAGGAGCCCCAGGGTAGCAGCGGAGGCAGCCCCCCCAAAGTGAACCCTTATGGAACCCACCCCCTGACGATTATCTGCCTCAAACTCCAGATTTTGAGGGCAGCTCTGGAATACAGATAGACTGTGCAGGCTTCACTGAACTAGATTTTTTCAAAATCTTCTTCTCTGAAGATTTTGTAAACTTAATGGTGGCCCAAACCAATTTATACGCCCAACTATTCATTGATCAGAACCCTACATCGCCATACGCTAGACCCCTAGGTTTGACCCCAGTAAGTGCAGCAGAGATGATGAAGTTTTGGGGACTCGTGCTGCATATGGGCGTTGTAAAGAAGCCAAACGTCAGACAATATTGGAGTTCGTGTAAAGGCAAGTTGTTTACTGTATAGACAGAAAAACAGGGCGCACCATAGGGTAAAAACGTTTGGGAATTTGAAATATACTCCAGTTTAGGAGGCTCACCTTATAGGGTTGTGCAATTATACGCACAACGCTACTGTAGACGTGTCGGAGATAAATTAAATCTCCAATATAAAGGTAGGTATGCAGCCACGGATGCAGGTGTCCTCAGATGAGCGTGCCTAGGCCCACACAGAGGATTGGAGTGAACTGAAAAAGAAGGAGCTTCGGCGCAAGGAACCAACCAATGGCGGATGATGTATCTTCAAAAGTATTTATTGCAATATATACTTTTGAAGATACATCATCCCCCATTGGTTGGTTTCTTGCGCCGAGGGATGCTCCTTCTTTTTCCATATTGGAGTTCGGACATTTCCTACCAGACTCCAATTTACAGTAACACCATGACCCAGAAGTGATTTGAGTCAATTTGGAAATTCCTACACTACAATGACAATGCAAAGTGCCCACCCCAAAACGACCAAACATTTGACAGTCTGTCTGTTCAAGGTTAGGCCTGTCATTGACCACTTTAACACCAGGTTTGCAGAGGTGTACAACTCCAATACAAATGTCTGTGTAGATGAGTCCCTATTACTTTTCAAAGGGAGGATTAGATTCCACCAGTACCTGCCTAGCAAACGGGCAAGGTATGGCATTAAGCTTTTAAAACTTTGTGAGAGTAGCTCCGGGTACACCCACAAGTTCCGCATTTACAAAGGGAATGATTCCCGGATAGAACCCCCAGAGTGCCCCTCCGTCCTAGGAGTTAGTGGGAAGATAGTGTGGGACTTACTGAACCCACTGCTGGATAAGGGTTACCACCTCTATGTGGATAACTATTATACCAGCATACCCCCTATTCACGTCCCTAACTGCCAGAGGTACTGTGGCGTGCGGCACAGTAGGCAAAAATCAGAGAGGCCTCCCTAGATCCCTGGTAGGGCAACCACTGAGAATGGGTGAAAGTAGGGCTCTCCACAATGAGAACATGCTGGCGGTAAAGTACAAAGACAAGAGGGATGTCCTTTTACTGACCACCATTCACACTAACACCAGCTCCCCTGCTCCTGTACGAGGTACCACTACAACTAAAACCCTATAGTGCCACACAAAAAACAAAAGTGTGGTACAAAAAGCTGGCCTGTGCAATGCTTACGTGCTATTTAAATCTGCAGGCCACACAGGAACATTCCTTCAGGTCCAAGAGGTGGTTATTAAGGCCCTGTTTTTTTTATTTCTGGGGACCTATGTATTATTTTTAATGCGACATGGCACCTAAAATCCATGTCTGCCAATTCAGGTCAGCAACATCCATATTTTGCTGTTTGCCTCTAGGGCCCTGCTGTGCGCCCATACATCTGTTTTTGAGCACATATGGGGTGTTACTGTATTCGGGAGGAATTGGGGAACAAAATGTGGGGTGTATTTTGTCCTGTTACCCTTTGGGAAAGTGACAAATGTTTCCTAAATTTAGGAAACATCTTTGAGGTCAAAGTGCTTACTACACACCTTGAAAGATTCCTTGAGGGGTATAGTTTCCAAAATGGGGTCACTTTTTGGGGGGTTTCCAGTGTAGAGTCTTCATATGCGACAATTACCATTCCAGCTAAATCCGCTCTCCAAAAGCCATATGGTGCTCCTTCCACTCTGAAGACTGCTATGAGCCCATAAATCCGTTTTTGAGCACATATGGGGTGTTTCTGCAAACTCCAGATTCAGGGTAGATAGATTTTGAGTTTTGTTTGGCTGTTAACCCTTGATGTGTTGCAGGAATAAAGGATTAAAATGGAAAATCTGCAAAAAAATTTGAATTTTTGAAATGTTATTCCCATTTTCCTTTAATTCTTGTGGGACACCTAAAGGGTTAGCTAAGTTTGTAAAAGTGTAGTTTCTCACAAAGTGTCTTCATAACTGAACTGCTTCTAAACTTTTAAGCCTTCTAACTTCCCAAAAAAAGAAAATATAATTTACAAAATGATCCCTACATAAAGTAGACATATGGGAAATGTAAAGCAATAACTATTTTAGGAGGTATTACTATTTATTTTAAAAGTATAGAAATTGAAATTTGGAAAGTTGCAAATTTTTCCAAATTTTGGGTCAATTTGATATTTTTTTATAAATAAAAATGAAATATTTGACTCAAATTTACCACTGTCATGTAGTACAATATGAGATGAGAAAACACGTTTAGAATGGCCTGGATAAGTAAAAGTGTTTTAAAGTTATCACCACATAAAGTGACACATGTCAGATTTGCAAAACATGGCCTGGTCCTTAAGGTGAAAAATGGCAGGGTCCTGAAGGGGTTAATCTATTCAAAAAGTTCAGAAATGAGAGTCTGTGGATAGTGATCTTTTACTGTGATCTTGTCTAGTCTCCAGCAGTCGATACACAGTCTGAAGGATTCATCCATTTTCTTTAGAAAGAAGATCACCACTCCAGCAGCGGAAGAAGATTTATGGATAAAGTCCCTCATAAAGTTCTCTTTAATATAGTCAACATGGCCTTCAACTCTGGGAGAGACAAAGGAGACACCCAACCTCTAGGTGAAACTCAACTTCGGTGGTAGCAATGAGCACTATTGATCCTGGAGACAAGTCTTCTGTTGAATCACATGGTCCCTTTTGTGAAAGGAGAAGCTTGGCCCATGAGACTATTCCATGGTCGTCTGATAGGCTGAACCTGTCCATGCCAAACATTTTATCATACTGCACATCATATCTCAGCTCTGCTATGTCAAAAGGAAAATTGGTAAAAAAAAACGTACTTTTTACTGCGCTTGCTTGGAAGGATTCAGACCCAAATCATCGGACAGATAAGGGATTAACTTTTTATTTTGCAGGGTAGTCAATGCGTTTCGAGGGCTGGATTGCCCTCTTCATCGGGACTGTATACACTTATGATACCTTGATGTCTCCTGTCCCTTTTCACTGCTCCTTTGAAGACAGCTCTGCTATGTCTGTACACACTGACTTCATACACATTTTCATGTTAGATATTGATTTTACTTTTTAAAATTGAGTTAGAAGGACCTCAAGGTTTTTGAGACAGACACATAACATCAAGAAGTAAACTAACCAACACAAAAATGACCACTTATGAGGCAAGAGCCAGGGTCACAGCTTTGTCTATACAGGGAGTGCAGAATTATTAGGCAAATGAGTATTTTGACCACATCATCCTCTTTATGCATGTTGTCTTACTCCAAGCTGTATAGGCTCGAAAGCCTACTACCAATTAAGCATATTAGGTGATGTGCATCTCTGTAATGAGAAGGGGTGTGGTCTAATGACATCAACACCCTATATCAGGTGTGCATAATTATTAGGCAACTTCCTTTCCTTTGGCAAAATGGGTCAAAAGAAGGACTTGACAGGCTCAGAAAAGTCAAAAATAGTGAGATATCTTGCAGAGGGATGCAGCACTCTTAAAATTGCAAAGCTTCTGAAGCGTGATCATCGAACAATCAAGTGTTTCATTCAAAATAGTCAACAGGGTCGCAAGAAGCATGTGGAAAAACCAAGGCGCAAAATAACTGCCCATGAACTGAGAAAAGTCAAGCGTGCAGCTGCCAAGGTGCCACTTGCCACCAGTTTGGCCATATTTCAGAGCTGCAACATTACTGGAGTGCCCAAAAGCACAAGGTGTGCAATACTCAGAGACATGGCCAAGGTAAGATAGGCTGAAAGACGACCACCACTGAACAAGACACACAAGCTGAAACGTCAAGACTGGGCCAAGAAATATCTCAAGACTGATTTTTCTAAGGTTTTATGGACTGATGAAATGAGAGTGAGTCTTGATGGGCCAGATGGATGGGCTGGATTGGTAAAGGGCAGAGAGCTCCAGTCCAACTCAGACGCCAGCAAGGTGGAGGTGGAGTACTGGTTTGGGCTGGTATCATCAAAGATGAGCTTGTGGGGCCCTTTTCGGGTTGAGGATGGAGTCAAGCTCAACTCCCAGTCCTACTGCCAGTTTCTGGAAGACACCTTCTTCAAGCAGTGGTACAGGAAGAAGTCTGCATCCTTCAAGAAAAACATGATTTTCATGCAGGACAATGCTCCATCACACGCGTCCAAGTACTCCACAGCGTGGCTGGCAAGAAAGGGTATAAAAGAAGAAAATCTAATGACATGGCCTCCTTGTTCACCTGATCTGAACCCCATTGAGAACCTGTGGTCCATCATCAAATGTGAGATTTACAAGGAGGGAAAACAGTACACCTCTCTGAACAGTGTCTGGGAGGCTGTGGTTGCTGCTGCACGCAATGTTGATGGTGAACAGATCAAAACACTGACAGAATCCATGGATGGCAGGCTTTTGAGTGTCCTTGCAAAGAAAGGTGGCTATATTGGTCACTGATTTGTTTTTGTTTTGTTTTTGAATGTCAGAAATGTATATTTGTGAATGTTGAGATGTTATATTGGTTTCACTGGTAAAAATAAATAATTGAAATGGGTATATATTTGTTTTTTGTTAAGTTGCCTAATAATTATGCACAGTAATAGTCACCTGCACACACAGATATCCCCCTAAAATAGCTAAAACTAAAAACAAACTAAAAACTACTTCCAAAAATATTCAGCTTTGATATTAATGAGTTTTTTGGGTACATTGAGAACATGGTTGTTGTTCAATAATAAAATTAATCTTCAAAAATACAACTTGCCTAATAATTCTGCACTCCCTGTACATGAGGGTCACAGGGCACCGACATATAATGCAGCTGTACACTGAGCTTAATATACATGGGGATTTTTACAAAGCCGAGTCACAGGATGAATAAAAGAGATTTACGAGACAAATCTCAGCTATTTTTATCATTGGCTTTTTATGAGACCATAATACAACGCTCATTAAATCATGACTATGATCACATTTATTCGGCTTCTACCTGCTGTCCATAGTCAGAAACACCAGAAATAGCCAGGAACCCTTCTTGTAGGCTAGAAAATTAAAATCCAGACCTATAGAAAAGATCATGACAATACAGACATGTAAGGAAAAAGCACAATACTGTAACTGTACCAAGCAGGCTAGTGGATTTGAAACCACAGCACCAATCGTCAGGTTTGACTTTGGGCTAGACCCAAGGATGTTCTTCTAGTGGTCCCCTGGTTTTCACCCTTTAAAGGGGCTATCTAAACCCTGTAATGTCCTCGCTAATGCCCGGGCCCCTCACAGAGGTTGTACTCACTTGGCTCCTGGGCACCCACATCACTTCTAATGCCTAGGGCCACCGCTGCATCTTCCCGTTGCGTGGATCAAAGCATCACGGGTTATGCTAGTGAGGCTCATCCCTGTCGCGGCCTGCTATTGGCTGCCCCCCATTTTCCAGGTGTTTTGTTGCAGCGGCGACCGCGCGGGCATCAGAAGCGACGCAGGTTCCTCAGAGCAAGGTAAGTACAACCTGTGTGAGGGGCACGGGCATTAGAGGGGGCATTATAGAGTTTGGATAACCCCTTTAACCCCTATATAGAGATCTTGTCTTTGCTGCAGGAAAGCCACTAGGCTGCTACCTCTTGAATTAGTCCCAGTGTGGTCAGCTGACACACAGGGGTCAGAGACACCAGTTCAAGTCACTGAGGAGTCAGTAATATAATAGTCCAATAAAATTAGACTAACCAAAACCACCAAAAATACTAAGTTCTAACTAATCATTAACAACTCAAAATGTATCTCTAGTCCCACACCTAGGTACTTACCTGTAGTCAACACACTTCAGTGGTGCCAGCAGTTATGTGCCATGCCTGCACACATCACATTTGAGGCTATTGACTTGCAGGCAGTAGTGACGTGCAAATAGAAAGCACATAACAATTACTGTCCAGCGGGGGCAAAAATCTGAGAAAAGCGGAGCTTGGAGCTGGAATCAAAGGGCCAGTGACAGGTGGTAGGTAAAGGTTCTCCTTGTGGAGATGGAGGGACAGTTCTCTCAAAAGTGATGCAAATTAGCTATCCTCCAGAAAAAGGACTGCTTATCTAGTTTCACCTCTAGGTAACTACTCTTTACATCAAAGTTTGAACCATTAAAGAGTTTTGAAATATACGTAAGTATGTTTGACCATATGTAGCACTAGAGCTCACAAATGGGGTAAAGGAGGGATTATCTTGAGTTTGGCTTGGTGACCTGTTCCATGCCTCACTACTTTCTCCTGCCCTTCTGGAGGATGCTGGATTGATACAACTGGACCATACCCAGGATGTTCTCAAGTTTGTGAAGGAACATTAGCTGGAGGCACTCAAGCCTGACTTGTTGAAATGAAAAACTATCCACAAGCTTATCCAAGCAAAGGACTGTTCTACGACTATCACAACTGTTACTGCTTAAAAGACTTCTAGCAGGCTGACCAGCGGGCACAATGATCTGGCAATTAAAGCGGACATTCCCTTGAAAATATCATGCATGCTGGTGTACTATGTAATATTAGGTACTGCTCACGATGAGAATATGCCATTGCTCAAGCTATGTTGGGTAGCCTGGAAAATATACAGAGTTTCTGTACCCATTTGGTACCTTTTTTTAATATTTATACTGCTGAGGCTATCCAGGAAGCTTGTTGTCCTATGAACCACTTTGTGGCCATGAACTACCTTGTTATGAACTGGGAGTGGATGTTTATTTATGACTGCTACAGGCTGGTTCACAGCCTATTCAAAGATTATGCCATCATGGACAGCCTGGACATCAATAAACAAGAGATTTGTAAATTGTTGGTGGTACACCCTTAATGCTCTTTGAAGGACACAAAAATAAGGCAAGTAATTTTTTTCAGCACACTTTAATCTACAATATCTACATAGTTGCACTCCACAGGAGGACATGGTACTTTTTCAACACATTGAAGGAGAACATACATCTGAAGTTCACATGCTTGACAGTTGCATCACATAATATGATGGCATCGTACTCTTGGTCATTACAGGCTTTTAAAGGCAGGGTACGCATAATTATTCACATAGAGGTATAGTCCTTTGACTATCTGGAGTCCATATGGCCTCAAGTGGCTGATCTTGAGGGTCACCTTTCTTTTTGAAGCCATCACACTTGCCCACGGCATTGTCCTTCGAGTTACTCAAGAACTCCCAGAGGCTGATGCACACACCAGGGCATTGGCTCCTCTTTGACCCAATGGCACTAACTTTACTGCCTCTTCTTCAAGCTGTCTCACCTGGAACATTGGCAGGGAGGACTCCCTCTCCTCCCACACTTGCTGGTTATAGACTGATATCACAGACTGCCCAGAGCTTAATGAAGGATGAGATTGTTACTCTTCTCCTTCCTCCTCTCACTTTGGTGTGTCTGTCCTTCAATAAATCTTTGGGCCTGCAAGAAAATTTAGACTACCATAAAGTCACAGGTGCCCATCCATAAAGCAACATACAAACAGCAAACAAAATATGGCAGCACGCTGTTATACATGCAATCAATAGAACTAGGTATTATGGATTATTCTGGATTAAAGTGGTACTATACCGACTATATATGAAAAATGTAAGCTCTTTGCGCACATTTTTGATCAAACGTGTGTCGGGCCCATCTACCAGGCGTCAAGGTGGCTTATACAGATGGGTACCTAACACTAACAGAACTGCCTCTCCTGGACCTAACCTAAGCCTACAATTTTCAGGGCAGTATAGGAACCAGCTACATTTATTCTCTGCTCAGAAGCCCTGGGCAAATAGGCAGGGAGTGCACAATCTAAAGGAGGGGGCTACCCTCCAAACATACTAGAAGAAAATTTAGACTAGCACATCAGAAGTCACAGGTGCACATCCATAAAGCTAGCATACAGAGAGCAAACAACAACCTATAGAACCAGGCATTAGGGATTATTTTGGATTTAACTGGTATTATACCGACTATACATGAAAAATAGAAGCTCTTTGTGCAAATTTTAGATCAAAAGTGTGTGTCAGGCCCATCTACCAGGCGTCAAAGTGGCTTCTGCAGATTGGCCCCTAACACTAACAGAACTGCCTCTCCTGGGTAGATGGGCCCGACACAAGTTTGATCAGAAACAGAGAGCAGGCCATATGTCCCGGAGCATATGTGGCACTATATAGAGAGGGCACAGAGTGTGTGGCACTATATACAGAAGACACAGGGTATGTGGCACTATATACAGAAGACATAGGGCACTATATACAGAGGGCATATGGCACTGTATACAGAGGGGACAGGGCATGTGCCACTATATACAGAGGGCACAGGGCATATGGCACTGCATACAGAGGGCACAGAGTGTGTGGCAGTATATAAAGAGGGTACAGAGCATGTGGCACTATATACAGAGGGCATATGGCACTGTATACAGAGGGCACAGGTCATGTGGCACTATATACAGAAGGGACAGAGTGTTTGGCACTATATACAGAGGGTACAGGGCATGTGGCACTATATACAGAGGGTGTTTGGCACTATATACAGAGGGTACAGAGCATATGGCACTATATACAGAGGGCAGGGCACAGGGCATATAACACTGTATAGGAGGGCACAGAGCATGTGGCACTGTATACAGAGGGCACAGAGTATGTGGCACTACCATTAGGGGCCCTGTGTGCGGCACTAATGCTGCTGTTATATTCAGAGCACAGCATGTGGCACTAAGAGGAGTCTGTGTTAGTATGCAGGGTGCCAATGTGTTGGTAAAGAGAGAAGCTGAAGACATCTTCTTGGCAAAATCTGCAGAGCAGAATTGTGGTTTGGAGATGTCATCATGGTGGTCTGAACCAGATGGAGAAGACGTCACCTGTAACTCACTACATGGAAATGATTATTCTGCTACTGACTGTGTATGATGAGAGCTGTAGTCACCTGGATGATCTACAGCTGATGACGGGTGGTAGCATGCTTTTTTGTGAAACAACAACTCCTAGCATCCCTTTACTAATGTTCAGACCATACTGGGAGCTGTAGTTTCACACCGCACAAGTTTATATGGCGAGGGTTGACCAGACTACTCAAATGGTATCTCTACTGAATGTTTAAAATCTGTTGATGTATATTTGTACTGCACACGGTTCTGGTGCTGGATTTATGTAGTGAACTTGGTTCTGGTTCTGTTTATATGCAGTGAACATGGTTCTGGTGCTGTATGTATGTAGTGATCTTGGTTCTGGCACCGTATTTGTGTGTTAAACATGCATCTGATGCTTTACTTCTATCTAATACTATCCATTCACATCGGAGTTCAGGCCACTGTGACAGATTCTATCAAAAAGACTGGAGAAAACAGTCCTGCATTTGGCGTCAGAATAACGCGTTTCGAGGCCGAATGACATCAATACACATTTAGACAACAGAGAGCCATTTTAAAGGAAAACCCATAAAGGAAAGGGCATGTTCTGAAGTTCATAGACGTACTGTATATAAAAGTTTGTTGTCAGGATACGTTCAAGGGCACATAGTTAAACCAATATAAAAGAACAACCACTATAAAAATGATTTCATCAAGGTAAAATTCTTTGAGCAATAAATAAAAAGGAATATATAATATACGGCATCTCCATATATTCCAAACAGATAAACGGTGAGAACTAAACCGATCATTACTCACACGCATAGGGGACTATAAGAGAGTATATGTAACTCTAGAAGTAGCCACAAGGGGGCATTAGATCTCCTAAAATGAAAAGTTAAAAAATATATTTAATAAAAGAAAATGTAAACCGTTATATATTCATTTCACAACAGCAATTATTATTCAGGATACATTTTTGATAGTCTAACTAACATGATAAAATTACGTGCTATAGATATCCATAATAATAATTGTCTGAGTGGCATCATTTTCATAGGGTCTTTATTAGATATAAGCGAAACCTTTCGAGATTCGGTTCCGTTCCAATTTTTTAAAAGTTTGGTTCAGATCCAAATCGAACCGGCCCAAAACAAAGTGTCTCCAATTTCCTTGGAAATTGGTAAATAACACTGTCTAGTCTCCTAGGACTCAGAATTTTTAGGAAAACATGTTTTTTTTCATTTATTTTTTTGTAAATGTTGCTTTTTTACCTCCCTCCTCTCCAAGCTCTTGAACGCAATGACAGCGATAGTAAATGATGTCTGAGTGGCACTGAAATACATAGATATGGGTAAACGCATGTTTGACAGCGTTAACATACAGCGTGTTTGAAAATGCACCGCACCGTGGCATGAGTTATTCTTTTTCTTATTCCCAAGCTTCAAAAAATTATCCTTTATCAGTGGCAGATAATGTTGGGGACAAAGTGTTCAAAAATGATCCCTTGACAGGGTCGGAATGCCTGCCCGTACGACACGGACAAGTGTTGATTGTCAGAAGAGGCTTGTTCTGAACAAGCTTATAAAAATTCTCCCTTTTAATTGGGAATAGCAGCAGTGCAGTGTGGATGTGGAAAGGGTACGGTACGGATATAGTGGCATGAGGCCACAATAGTAGCAGCAACAGAAGCAGCATAGCATGGAACATACAAGGCTGTCTATGGTGGTCTCAGTAGTAATAGTAGTAGCGGCAGATGCGTGGCTGTAAGGGATTAGCAATGAAGAGCAGCAGCTGTTTGTGGTGGTGGGGGGGGGGGGCAGAGAGGAGTCTTTCTTTCCAAAACACTGGCGGCAGGCGTCTGCTCGCCAAAAGCTGCAGCAAGCTGCGTACACGGTGTTGTCTAGCAATAACGTAATTTAGCCTCCCTTTCTGCGAGACAATAGTTATCTGACTGCTTGATGTCAACAATACACCTGTCACTGCGTAAGCAAGTGAGCATACAGGTTGCTGTTCTAGCCAGAGTGCCCAAGAAGCTTTTCAGCTCTGCCCCACACTGAGGCAATTGGGTGTCGTGGCCGGTGTCACTGTCATCATCATCCTCCTGCTCCTCTTCCAGTGGCAGCTGCTCATCGTCCTCCATGGCAGTTTCTCCACTTGGGTTCCCAACAGCTACAGGGCAGCCAGTAAGATGCATTAGCCTTTCTTCTTCTGTGGTCACTCCTGTTGCTTAAGTGTCTGTTCTAAGATAAATATGAGAGGGATGACATTGTTTATGAAGCAGTTGTCCCTACTGATACATTTTTATGGCCTTTTTGACAGACTTCAGTATCCAACAGCCGTCTCGGATGAGCTGCCACTGCCTGACCTCGAAGCAACACACGCTCCCTGCTGCTGGGGTGGTCGGGGGCATGACAAAATGTTTCATAGCTTTCTGCTGCTTGTACAGATGCTGTAGCATGTGCAATGTTGAATTCTAGCGAGGTGGCATGTTGCGGATTAAACAGTGAAGCGACAGACTGTTCTGTTGCTGCAGGTCCTGGAGAGAGTTGCTCAACATGTAAGAATGGCTGAAATGTGAGGACCGTCTCCTAGACATTGTCAGCACTTTGTGTATGCCAGACGTATACTTTTTTAAAAAAGTGTTGCACAACTAGGTTAATGACCTTTCTCTACTGTAAAACAAACATTGCAAATTTATAATGCGATTATTCTCCCCCATACACACACATCGAAAAATGATGCAGGAAAGGTCAAAAATGAAGTTTCAAAAAAACCTCTCTGCTGTAAAACAGTGATGAGCGGCAGGGGCAATATTCAAATTTGGGATATTTTGCGAATATATGGGCGAATATTCATCATATATTAGCGAATTCGAGATCTCCAGTCATTATATTCTTGATTGCGAAAATCGGCAATCGGAAAATTTGCGATAAAATTCACGATATGAAAATTTGCGATCAACACTACTCCTAAAGTCAAAGATATTGCCGCCTTCTCATTCGCCCACAAGCGACAATCAGTGAGGGATCATGGGTACTGATGAAAAAAATCTAGAATATTCGCGATTACAAAGATATAGCACTATATTCTCGAACTGCCAATATTCTCAATAAAAATTCACGATTTGAATATTCACGATCAACACTACTACAAAACACAACTTGTCAGTGCGGATCCAGAGCCTGGTCTCGGGAGGGGCACTTCCAGATAGTTTTGTGGTGGCGGACAGAAAATAACGTGGTGCTTATAGAACAGACTAGTTTATTTCCCCTATCGTACAGCTCTAACACATATAATATAATAGACTGTCTGAAGTACTGGTGCGGTCTTCTATAAAGATGGCGGTGCATCGGGCCCTTGTGGATACAGAGTCCCTGCTAATAGTCTTTGACCACACGGGGCAGTAAATGATTTGTTTTCATTGGGGCCCTTAGATCTGATCAGTTACACACACTGGTCTTCTGCAGGGG
The DNA here is from genome assembly GCF_014858855.1 of Bufo gargarizans. Lineage (NCBI taxonomy): Eukaryota > Metazoa > Chordata > Amphibia > Anura > Bufonidae > Bufo > Bufo gargarizans. Next base: position 37,257,365 of record NC_058081.1, read on the forward strand.
TCAGGGCAACTCAGGGCCAGTCTGATCAAACTGTGCACTGAGGAGACAGATCGCAGCACTGGCCCCGCACCGCAGAGACAACACAGGACCCCCACACCTTACTGCAGACTCACACACAACACCCGAGGCACAGGGAGAGAGACAGGCAGCGATGTCCCCGTCAGGCTGTCAGTGACAGTGTGAGCAGAAGAAATGCTCTGTCTATAACTAAGGAGTATCAGAGTACATTATACAGGGGACACTGTCACTAGTGGGGTACCTCAGGGGTCAGTATTGGGCCCTATTCTCTTCAATATATTTATTAATGATCTTGTAGAAGGCTTGCATAGTAAAGTATCAATTTTCGCAGATGACCCTAAACTGTGTAAAGTAATTTACACTGAAGAGGACAGTATACTGTATATATACTACAGAGGACAGTATACTGTATATATACTACAGAGGACAGTATACTACTACAGAGGGATCTGGATAGATTGGAGGCTTGGGCAGATAAGTGGCAGATGAGGTTTAACACTGACAAATGTAAAGTTATGCACATAGGAAGGAATAATGCAAGTCACCCGTACATACTAAATGGTAAAACACTCGGTAACACTGACATGGAAAAGGATCTAGGAATTTTAATAAACAGCAAACTAAGCTGCAAAAACCAGTGTCAGGAAGCTGCTGCCGTTGATTCAGGGAGTTATTCTGATGCCTGATTGGAGTCGGGAGGGAATTTTTTATTCCCCTGGGGTGGGTGGGGTTGGCTTCTGCCTCACAGGTTTTCTTTTGCTTTCCTCTGGATCGGCTTGTAGGGTGGCAGGCCGAACTGGATGGACAAATGTATTTTCTCGGCCTTATGTACTATGTTACTATGTTACTATGTAATATAACTGAGGGGGTATCAGGGTACATTACACAGGGGTAATATAACTGAGGGGGTATCAGGGTACATTATACAGTGGTAATATAACTGAGTGGGTATCAGGGTACATTATACAGGGGTAATATAAGTCCCCTGTATAATAATCCCTACCTCTGTATAATTAAGGTATATATATATATATATATATAGCAGAAAAGGAGATTTGGCGGCACCAGTCTGTTGGCTCAGGTGCTGTGTCCAAAGGAATGAGCTTTCCACCTTGTAATATATGCAGAGAATCGGACAGCACTCCAAGACTTGAAAAAAGTAGAAATCTTTATTCACCCATGTGAAAAATAATTGCAACGTTTCAGCTCACAATCGAGCCTTTCTCAAGCCTAGAGAAAGGCTCGATTGTGAGCTGAAACGTTGCAATTATTTTTCACATGGGTGAATAAAGATTTCTACTTTTTTCAAGTCTTGGAGTGCTGTCCGATTCTCTGCATATATATATATATATATATATATACAGTATATAACGCATATAAAGTATGTACCCTACCCTACTACCTCTCCTCCTTATATTACCCCCTGTATATAATGTACCCTGAATGATATCAGGGTACATTATACAGGGGTAATATAAATAAGGGGTATCAGGGTACATTATACAGTGGTAATATAACTTATATTACCCCTGTATAATGTACCCTGATATACCACTGTATAATGTACCCTGATACCCCTTATTTATATTACCCCTGTATAATGTACCCTGATATCATTCAGGGTACATTATATACAGGGGGTAATATAAGGAGGAGAGGTAGTAGGGTAGGGTACATACTTTATATGCGTTATATACTATAAATATATATATATATATATATATATATATATACCTTAATTATACAGAGGTAGGGACGGGTCTCAGCCAGGGCAGTGTTCTTGTATCCTGTAAGGGATCAGCTGGGCACGAACACTATCATGCCACCGCCGCCCTCACCTCACTAGCAGGCGTGCGGGCCGGGCATGCAACAGCTTCAGGCTCTTCCTTCCAACTTTGCCGCCCAGACAGGACCACTCCCTCTCCTAGCTGCGTGCGCCTGCGCGTGCGGCTCTGCCTCCGCCCCCCCCATGTGAACTTCGCCGCGGCCAGCGTCAAAGGGGAAAATCAGCGGGGAAACTTCTCGGGGGGGGGGGGGGCTATTGCCCCGTTAATCCCCCCCTGGATCCGCCAATGCAACTTGTAATGTGATTTTTCTCATCTTCAATACAATATAACAATGCAGGAAAGGGGATAATATTTTTTTCTGTGGTATAATTTGCTTTTAATTTCACTGGTATGAAAATGGTGTTGACTAAATAGGGTTTTGTAAAAAAAAAAATGCAATTGCTCAGCAGCAGAATACTATTGGGGTGTTGTGCTAGCCATAATAATATGTAGAAACATGAGGTTTTGGGGGGGGGGGGGGGAAACTGCTGTCTGTCCATTGAAATACAAAATAAATTGAATATATTTTTCTTGCAGGTGGCTGATTTTGTAAAACAGCAAGAATAAGGTTTTGCAGCAGCTGTTTTATTAAGCACTGTGCCCCAGCCCCTTAGTTATTCCTTTATATTCTGTCCCTACACTGTACCTCTTACACTATAAGAGATGATTGTTTGTGCCTTTGTACAGTGTCTTAGATCATTTTACTGAATATACCCATCAACCTTCAGCAACAGCTCAACAAACAGTAGTGTTCTTCTGTTTCTGCACCGGGATCTCTCTGCCCGCTGCCCCGCTGATTGGCTCACCCAGGCTGTCTGTCATCCTGTGGAGCCAATCAAGGCAAGCCCTTCCCTCCACTTCCTCTCAGGGTCATGTGAGCATCCTTCGTCTTCCTCGCGGTTTTGTCCACCAACATGTGCAGTACAATGGCGATGCATGCCGTTTTGCTGAATTTGTCCGAAGCCCACCCAAAGTGAATTTTTGCGAACTCAGTTCACAAGAAGAAAAAAAAAAAGAACAAACAGCAAATGGTGCAACACAAATAGTTTTGAATCACTCAGTGGCTATACTACATTTTTAATTCTATGCAATTATAAAACTATTCAGATCCAGGGGCTGGTTTGAAAAATGTAGAACATTTATTGGAGGACAGCCCTTTTAAGACTCCCTACACTAGTTGCATATCCAACTAAAGCAGGGTCAGCAACCTCCGGCCCTCCAGCTGAGGTGAAACTACAACTCCCAGCTTGCTCCATTCACTTCAATGGGAGTTCTGAGAACAGCCAAACAAGTGTGCATGCTGGGGGTCGTAGTTTCACCACAGCTGTAATGCTGGAGGTTGCTGATCCCTGATCTAAAGAAACAGCGCCTCATGCAATACCATAGTGATCCTCTTCTTTCCAAAAATGGTGCCACAGACATTGCAGCTTAGCCCAATTCACTTCAATGGAGCTCCAAGGAAGTTTGGGCTTCTATTTCTTGGCCATGCTTTTCCAACCTTGTATCGACATGGATTCTTATGAAGTAATATAAATATAACAGCAGGGTAGAGGTGAGACCCTGCTGTTATATTTGGGACCCGCACCTACACTTAGAATATATCCCTGAAAATTGTGGATGGCGTGCTGCACATGCGCAGCCACCCTCCATTCATTTCTTTGGGGCCACCGAAAATAGCAGAGTGATGGCTCGGCTATTTCTGTCGGCCCCATAGAAATGAATGGGAGTGGTGGCCACACAAGCATGGTGAGCTCCCATTCACTGCTACAGGGAGAGCGCTTGGTGATGGCCAGACCCCGTAAAACTCCGGGGTCCTCAGGCCACCACTTACCTTGCTGCGTTCTCAGTGTTGGTGCGGGTCTCAGAGGTGTAACAATGGAGACATATGGTAGTGATATGCCCCCATTGTCTCAGATGAGAATACCCCTTTAAGGTTTTTATTGCAATGACTGCAATAGCAAGTAATGTCAGAGTGACAGTGACTTATATATCTATGGGTAAAAGTACGTTTGACAGTGATAACAAACACGTGTTTAAAAACACATTGCACCATTGCATGTGCTATCGTTTTTCATATTCCAAAGCTTCAAAAAATTGTCTCTTATCTGGGCAGATAGTGTTTAACACACACGGTGTTATGGGGAAAAACAATGCCTGCTCATATTTTTACACACACACATCTCATAAGAAACAGTGGCTTGTTCTGCACAAGTGTACAAAAATTATACGTTAAGAATGCCTACCTGTTTTTACACACAAATATTAATAGTCAGAGTCCCAGAAGAAATGGTGGCTTGTTCAGAAGTTGAACAAACTTAGAAAAATTCTCCCTTTTATTTGGAAGCAGCAACATTACAGTGTGGAGATAGAAAGGGTAAGTTGTGTAGGGGTATTAGTAACAGCAATATTGATAACCACAAACTGTTCAGTTCTTTTTCATAATAAGATTTTCCCCTGGTGGCAGCCTCAAACTGTTCAATCAGAGCTTTATCCTAATGAGATTTTGTCCTGGTGGTAGCCTCAAACTGTTCAATCAGAGTTTTATCCTAATGAGATTTTGTCCTGGTGGTAGCCTCAAACTGTTCAATCAGTTCCTTTTCCTATTAAGATTCTTTATATATATTACTCTGCTTCCATGCCTTTGTACCAGGAATCCAGCTCTTTCTGAGTAACCACCCATTAACAGATCTGTGCAAAGAAAATTTGTTTGGCTGCCTGAGAGGCCCTGGTTGGGGTATTATTTTTCTTTATGGAGGGCACCGAGTATGCATGATGAGTATCGTCACCCAGTCAATGCTCCTCTGGGTTTCTGCAACAAAATAAAGAAATGAAAATGAGCACATTTGCTAATATCTTCTCGCATTAGATAGGTTTAGAAAAGCTAATTTGAATACATTTCCCAGAAACCCAGAAGGATGTTGCCTGGCCTACAATACACTGCACACATACTACACATACTAGAGACTCTCCATAATGAGAAAGAGTACCCCCACACAACATTCTGCAAATCGGACCCGAATGATCTTCAAGAAATTTGCTCATCTGTAATAAAGATACAGTCTAGTGTGCAGGATAGAAGGTGGCAGTGGTCCTCTGTAGGATTATAGGTAATGTGAGATAGGATACTGGATGTTAAATCAAAGAATATTGAATCCAAAATGTTTTTGGCCTCCAGGACTTTGTTCCAAAAAGTCCAGAGATGAGTGCATTTCCACAACCTTTGCGTATAGCCCCCACTGGCTAACGCACGTGACCTCGTCCAGAGGTTTACCGGCTGGGGACCGTAAGAAGCTGCACCACAAACTTGCCGATGAAGCAGAGCAGTCAGGAACAGGTGAGTGACTTGGTAATAACCCTCTCCAAGAATGGTGGGCTGAAGACAATTATCTACAAAAGCAGCAAAAAACATCCTCTGGAAGCTATCACAGACGACTTACTATATGATATAATATTGGAATTTTTCACTGTTAATATAATGTTTTAGTGCAAGCAATAAATACGTCTTGTATTTCGTAATTTATCTTATCATGAAACGTTGCTCTGTATACACACGGGTCCCTCGGACTTGCACAACACTAAGATCCTACGTAATTGGAGATCAACCTCCTTTTCCATTATCTTGACCTAAGGTTCATAACAGCAGTATAAAATATATGAAAGCTTCATAATTGTTCCTTTATGGTCAGGTTACTGCTGAAGAAGATCCAACCCCACTCATATAAGCGAATAGAACGTACAGAACATCTGCTTACATGTGGAGCTCTGTAAATATGTCAGAGCACTATAAATACCGCCATATAACAGAAAACAGAAACACAATAGTGACGGAATCCACACTCACTGCAATGGAGTAAAACATACAAAGGAAGATAAGACATACCTTTCCCAGTCTGAACTGTTATACTGTCCATAATCAAGAGAAAAAATAATAAATGCAGACAAAAAATCATTCATGAAAAAACATTGTACAAGAAAAAAAAGCAATTCCCAAATTATCTGTAATGCAAGGCACCAACAAACAGACCAGTGTCACGAGGGTGTCAAGAGCCACGTCTGACTCCGTTATACCCGGGGTCAGGAAGTCGCAGCGGGTGGCTGCGCGCTCTATGCCTAAAGATCACGGTGTTTCTTAGTGTTTGTTTTCTGTGTTTGCCTTGCTATCCTTTTTGTCTCACTCAGGGATCCGTAGCTTCTCCTCCTCAGCTGTTTCTTGTCTGCCACTCCCAAACTCCTTATATTCTCCTCTCACACTTCTCTTGTTGCCAGTTATAGAGCTTCCTGCCTGGACATCTATACTGACCCACTGGAGCTGTGAATCCTGGTTGTTGTTCCAGAGTGCTACCCTCCGGATCCCTGTTGGGCTTTTGTTGTCTCCTGTTGTTGCCCACCTGGGATTATATGTTTAGTTTGTATTGTCTGTCCTCCCCTTGGTGTTTTCCTCTAGAGCTAGTGGTGCGGACTAGTGTTCCCACCGCCCTGTTCACTATCTAGGGCTCATCCTAGGGAAAGCCAGGGTTTTAGGCACGTGATCGGCGTACGGGTGAGGAACCCGTCTAGGGACGACAGGGCAGCCAGGTGCCAGACGCAAGGTGAGTCAGGGGTCACCACCTTCCCTCTCACTAGGGCAGGGCCTCCCTCTGTTCCTCCCTCCGTGTCACGTATGTGACAGTTACGCCGATCGTGATATTATAACTTTTTGAGGAAAAAAAAATAAATAAAAAAAAAAAAAAAAATTTATTTAATTTTTTTTTCTCTACTTAGAATTCAATATGGATCCTATTGCTGCTTTGGCAAAACAGCTTCAAGGCCTGTCTTTGGAGGTGGCAGGATTGAAGGCGTCTGTCCTCCAACAGCAGCAGCAAATGCAGCAGACCGTAAGCCCAGCGGTTGCTATGGGTAACCAGGTTGTTACAGAACCCAAGGTTGTTCTTCCTGACAGATTCTCTGGGGGAAGGGACAAATTTGTGTTGTTCCGTGAGGCCTGCAAATTATATTTTAAGCTGCGCCCTTACTCCTCAGGTAATGAAGAACAGCGGGTGGGGATTGTTATTTCCCTGCTTCAGGGGGACCCGCAATCCTGGGCGTTCTCGTTACCCCCTGGTTCCCAGGCTCTCCGGTCAGTGGAGGGATTTTTTGGGGCTTTGGGTCTCATATATGATGACCCTGACCGTGTCGCCCTGGCTGAGTCGAAGTTACGGAGACTCCTACAAGGAGATCGGCCAGCAGAGGAATATTGCTCAGAGTTCCGTAGGTGGGCTACGGATACTCAGTGGAACGACCCGGCTCTCAGGAGTCAGTTCTGCTCTGGGTTATCTGAAAGGGTTAAGGATGCGCTGGCGCTGTATGAGACTCCCCTTTCCCTTGATGCTGTTATGTCCCTCTCTATCAGGATAGATAGACGTCTTAGGGAGAGATCGAAAATTCCTGAGCAATCGGTAACCTCTCCCAAGCAGCAGTTAGTCTGTACTGACTTGGATGAGCCTATGCAGCTAGGAGGAACTTCTCGTCAGGTCCGTCCTCCTGAGGTTCGCCGTAGGTGGGGGGCTTGTTTTTTCTGTGGGGGAGAGGGGTCATTTCATTAATGTCTGTCCCTCCTTTCCCAAAAACAAAAGACCGTCGGAACTACTAACCCCAGGCTGTGCGGAGGATGTCAGCCGGGGGGTATACGTTTCCTCCATACGAACATCTCAATTTGTGTTGCCAGCGGTTATTGTTTTTGGCGCTAAGACGGAGACTATTTCTTTTTTTCTAGACAGTGGTGCAGGGGTAAATTTGATAGATGCCCATTTTGCCCGCACTATGGGTTTGTCTCTCTGTACGCTGCAGAGACCCATTCCCATATTCGCTATTGACTCTGCTCCTCTGTCTCAGAGAAACCTCACTCACGTTGTCCATAACTTACATCTTCGGGTAGGGGACCACCATAAGGAGCGTCTTTCATGTTACGTTCTGGAGGGCCTTCCCTCTCCTGTGGTATTGGGTCTTCCCTGGTTGGTAGCGCACAATCCAGTGGTGGATTGGCAGGCCAGGGAGATATTGGAGTGGAGTGAGCATTGCAGAGAGAATTGCTTAAATAACAATTGCTTAATCGCCTCCATAGCTTCCCTACCTACATTTATTTCGGACTTTGAGGACGTTTTTTCTGAAAAGGGTTGTCAGAAGCTACCACCTCATCGTCCTTATGATTGCCCGGTTAACCTGATTCCCGGTGCAAAATTACCCAAGTCCAGGTTGTATAATCTTTCGGGTCCCGAGAGACAAGCCATGAAAGATTATATCTCCGAGAGTCTGGCCAAGGGACACATCAGACCCTCTTCTTCACCCGTGGCTGCAGGGTTTTTCTTTGTTAAAAAGAAAGATGGGGGCCTGCGTCCTTGCCTAGATTTCCGTGAGCTAAACCGGATAACCGTCCGAGACCCATACCCTCTTCCTCTCATTCCTGACCTTTTTAATCAGATTGCGGGTGCTAGGTGGTTCTCCAAACTTGATCTTAGGGGGGCCTACAATCTGATTCGTATCAAGGAAGGGGATGAGTGGAAGACAGCTTTTAACACCCCTGAGGGGCATTACGAAAATTTAGTCATGCCTTTCGGTCTGACCAATGCCCCTGCTGTCTTCCAACATTTCGTTAATGATATTTTTAGTCATCTCATCGGCAGGTTTGTAGTCATATACCTAGATGATATCTTAATTTATTCGGCTGATCTGAAAACACATGAAGTACATGTCAGGCAAGTACTGCAGGTCCTACGGACGAATAAATTATATGCGAAAATTGAAAAATGTGTCTTCGCCGTTCAGGAAATACAATTCCTGGGATATCTATTATCTGCTTCAGGTTTCCGTATGGATCCTGGGAAGGTCCAGGCAATTTTAGATTGGGATCTTCCTGAGAACCTTAAAGCTCTACAACGGTTTTTGGGTTTCGCAAATTTCTACAGAAAGTTTATTAAAAATTATTCAGTGATCGTTAAACCCCTTACTGACATGACTAGGAAGGGGACTGATTTTTCTAAATGGTCTGACGCCGCTAAAATTGCATTTTCCTCTCTAAAAGAGAGATTTACCTCGGCACCTGTTCTAATTCAACCTGATGTCTCCCAGCCTTTTATTGTTGAAGTTGATGCGTCGGAGGTTGGAGTGGGGGCTGTTTTGTCTCAGGGTCCGTCTCCTGGCAAATGGCGTCCTTGCGCTTTCTTTTCCAAAAAATTATCTGCAGCAGAAAAGAACTATGATATTGGAAATAGGGAACTGTTGGCGATTAAACTGGCGTTTGAAGAGTGGCGTCACTTCTTAGAGGGAGCAATCCATCCCGTCACGGTAATTACGGATCACAAAAACCTTCTGTACCTAGAATCGGCTAAGCGTCTCACCCCTAGACAAGCTAGGTGGTCGCTATTCTTTACCAGATTTAACTTTGTAATCACCTATCGTCCTGGGGCAAAAAATACCAAGGCAGACGCATTGTCTCGTAGTTTCCCTGGAGGGGGTAATGTTAGTGATCCGGTACCTATTTTACAAAGAGGAGTGGTTGTCTCGGCTGTACACTCTGTTCTAGAGGGAAAGGTGTTAGAGGCCCAGGGGGACGCCCCGGCCTCTTGCCCCTCAGAGAAATTGTTTGTACCGTTAAACCTGCGTCTTGAGTTATTGAAGGAACATCATAATTCGGCACTTGCTGGGCACCCGGGTAGTAAAGCAACCTTGGAGCTATTGTCTCGTCGTTTTTGGTGGCCAAGGTTGCGTCAGGATGTAATAGATTTCGTGTCTACTTGTTCTACTTGTGCACGCGCGAAAGTCTCTCATACACGTCCAGCAGGGTCTTTACTGCCACTTTTCATCCCCAATAGACCATGGACACATCTATCAATGGATTTCATCACTGACTTACCTTTGTCTGCGGGTAAAACAGTTATCTTGGTAGTAGTAGACAGGTTTAGCAAAATGGTACACTTTATTGCGCTACCCGCACTTCCTAATGCTAAGACTCTTGCTCAGGTGTTTATCAGTGAAATCGTGAAGCTTCACGGGGTCCCTTCCGATGTGGTTTCGGATCGGGGAACCCAGTTTATTTCTAAGTTTTGGAAAGCTTTTTGTACCCGTTTAGGGGTACACTTATCCTTTTCCTCAGCTTTCCATCCTCAGTCGAATGGACAGACTGAGCGTACCAACCAAAACCTAGAAACATATTTAAGGTGTTTTGCGTCTGAAAACCAAGAGGTGTGGTCATCATATTTACCGTTAGCCGAGTTTGCCATAAATAATCGCCGTCAGGAATCCACTGGCAAGTCACCATTTCTTGGTGCATACGGTTTTCATCCCCAATTTTGTACTTTCAAAGAGGGGGGGTCTTCTGGGGTTCCCGAAGAGGAACGGTTTTCTTCATCTCTTTCATCGGTATGGCAGAAGGTGCAAGCTAACTTGAAAAATATGAGTGGTAAATACAAATGCATGGCCGATAAGAAACGGTCGCCAGGTCCGGACCTAGGAGTGAATGACTATGTGTGGTTGTCTACTAGGAATATTAAGTTGAAGGTTCCCTCTTGGAAACTGGGTCCTAGGTTCATTGGTCCGTATAAAATTGTAGCCGTCATTAACCCTGTGGCTTTTCGCCTGGAGCTACCTCAGACTTTTAAGATCCATAACGTCTTCCATAAGTCGTTGCTCAAGAAGTATGTTCCACCTCTAGAACCATCACCGCTGCCACCTCCTCCTGTTGTTGTGGATGGTAATCTGGAGTTTCAAATATCCAGAATTGTTGATTCTCGTCGGGTCCGCCGCTCTCTTCAGTATCTGGTGCATTGGAGGGGTTACGGTCCCGAGGAAAGAATGTGGGTTCCAGCGTCAGAGGTAAACGCCAACAGGTTGATTCAGGCTTTCCATGTCTCTCATCCGGAGAGACCTGGTCCTGAGTGTCCGGAGGCCCCTCGTGAAAGGGGGGGTACTGTCACGAGGGTGTCAAGAGCCACGTCTGACTCCGTTATACCCGGGGTCAGGAAGTCGCAGCGGGTGGCTGCGCGCTCTATGCCTAAAGATCACGGTGTTTCTTAGTGTTTGTTTTCTGTGTTTGCCTTGCTATCCTTTTTGTCTCACTCAGGGATCCGTAGCTTCTCCTCCTCAGCTGTTTCTTGTCTGCCACTCCCAAACTCCTTATATTCTCCTCTCACACTTCTCTTGTTGCCAGTTATAGAGCTTCCTGCCTGGACATCTATACTGACCCACTGGAGCTGTGAATCCTGGTTGTTGTTCCAGAGTGCTACCCTCCGGATCCCTGTTGGGCTTTTGTTGTCTCCTGTTGTTGCCCACCTGGGATTATATGTTTAGTTTGTATTGTCTGTCCTCCCCTTGGTGTTTTCCTCTAGAGCTAGTGGTGCGGACTAGTGTTCCCACCGCCCTGTTCACTATCTAGGGCTCATCCTAGGGAAAGCCAGGGTTTTAGGCACGTGATCGGCGTACGGGTGAGGAACCCGTCTAGGGACGACAGGGCAGCCAGGTGCCAGACGCAAGGTGAGTCAGGGGTCACCACCTTCCCTCTCACTAGGGCAGGGCCTCCCTCTGTTCCTCCCTCCGTGTCACGTATGTGACAGTTACGCCGATCGTGATAACCAGTGATGAAAGCAAAAAGGTGTTTATTCACCAGAAACATAAACGTCCAGGACACTTGCTGGTAACAAGGAATAATAACAAAAAAAACAGGCAAGGAGATTCCAGGAATAGTCCCAACCAGTGCTGAATGATGCTGTGCACTTGGCAGTCGAGTCACTCCAGATCTTGGGTCCGCTGTAAGGACAAAGTTCCTGGCAGTCTTCAGTCACTAGGAGTTGTGACCTATACCTGGTTGAGGGAAAATAACAGTGGGCACTGATCACCCTGAGAGACCTCCTTTTAAATGCCTGCTGACCAATCCCAGGGTGCCAAGTGTCCACTACCATAGGTGAACAAATTGCCCTGCACCTGAGGACAAGGCCTAAGGCAATCACAAGTTGATTAACCCATGGCTGGCTCCCTAATCCACTTTGCTCTTGTGAGTCAGTATAATATGCGCCACTGGTCGACGAAGTGCATAAGAAGCGCGTACTCGCGACCGTGTATCCCTTTGCGATCCTGCCCTCGTGCGTACGCACGGACGCATGATTGACTCAGCGCGAGTATGCGAGCGCGTGGACCCAGATGCGGAAACGGAAGTCGCAGGAGACACCGGAGACAACCCTGGCCGCGGCGTCTTGTCACTCGCCTGGCCACTCTGTCCCCGGGACTCCGACGGTCCTCCCCTCCGATGTCCACGCGAACGCATCTCCGCACTGGCTCGCAAAGGGGTCAGCGCTGGTGCATCAGAGACACGCATAACCTGTCCCGCAACTCCACGAGGACCCCTCTTGGTTCCCCTGGAGTGCAAAGCAGGTGAGGATCTTACATTACCCCCCCTCGAGGAGGCGGCTCTGAAGACTCCAAGCAAGCTTTCCCCGGATTATCCCGGTGAAAGGCTGCCACCAACTCATCCGCATGCACCTGGCGAGCAGGTATCCAACATCTCTCCTCTGGACCAAAACCCTTCCAGTCCACCAAGTATTGAAGAGACCTTTGGACAAAACGAGAGTCCAAAATTCTGTTCACTTCGAACTCCGGTACCCCTTGGACCTCCAGCGGGGATGGGGTCTGAATGAAGGGAGCGGAGTCGGCTGCCGATTTGAGAAGTGAAACATGAAAGGTGTTTACTCCTCGGATCGACGGTGGAAGAGCAACCTTGTACGTAACTCGGTTGATCTTTTGTGTCACTGGGTATGGGCCAATGAATCGAGGACCCAACTTGGAAGATGGCTGACGCAGCGGAATGTTCCGGGTGGAGACCCACACCTGATCTCCCACCTTAAACTTTTGCTCTACGTTGCGATGACGATCAGCAAATTTCTTCTGTTGCGCCACCGCACTGCGGAGATTCCGCTGGGCCGACGACCAAATGGGACGTCTATCCTTGAACCACTGATCCACCACCGGTGAGTCAGTGGAGGGTCCGGCCAAAGAAGAGAGTCTTCGATCCCTGCCCCCCACGCACCTGAACAGAGACATCTTAGTGGAAGCATGCTCAGAGTTATTATAAGCCACCTCCGCAAAGGGTAGATACGCTGCCCATTCCTCCTGGCAGTCTGACACGAAGCACCGGAGATATTGCTCCAGGGTCTGGTTAGTCCTTTCCGTCTGACCGTTGGTCTCTGGGTGAAAACCAGAAGAAAAAGACAAATTAATACCCAATCGGGAGCAGAAAGAACGCCAGAAGCGGGAGATGAATTGCACTCCTCTGTCTGAAACAATGTCATCCGGCGCTCCGTGTAATCGAAAGACATGATTCAAGAACAGATCTGCCAATTCTCTGGCCGAGGGCAATCCAGGGAGTGGGATAAAATGGGCCATTTTACTAAAACGGTCCACCACTACCCAGATTACCGTACTTCCAGAGGACCTTGGCAAATCTATGATGAAATCCATGGAAATGTGAGTCCATGGAGCCTGGGGAATAGGCAGTGGGAGTAAAGTCCCAGAAGGGGCAGACCGGGACGGTTTACATCTGGCGCAAACAGTACATGCCTGGATATAGGCCTTAACATCCACGGACATGTTGGACCACCACACGTGACGTTTAACAAGGGCAAGTGTTTTTTTAACACCCAAATGCCCGGCAGACTTTGAGTCATGAAGCTGTCGGATGACCTCCAATCGAAGGTTAATGGGTACGAACCATCGACCCTCGGGTTTGTCAGGTGGACTCTCTGCCTGTGAGGGCTCAAGAAGAGAGGACAAGTCCTCCATTACTTCTGCGGCCCCCAGGGCAGCAAGAAAACACTTAGTTGGGAGAATGGTTTCTGGCTCAGAGTCCAGGATGGAAGCAGCCTCAGGGAAGCAGCGGGACAGGGCATCTGCCTTCACGTTTTTGGAACCTGGTTTATAAGTGAGGCGGAAATTGAAGCGGGTGAAAAACAATGCCCACCTGGCTTGTCGGGAGTTGAGTCTTTTGGCACTCTCTAGATACTCCAAATTTTTGTGGTCAGTGTAAACCGTGATGGGATGTTCTGCACCCTCTAGCCAATGTCTCCACTCTTGAAAAGCCAATCTTACTCCCAGAAGCTCTCTATTGCCGATATCATAATTACACTCGGCTGGAGAGAGCTTCCGAGAGAAGAAGGCACAGGGATGTAACCTCTCGGGGTCCCCAGAATACTGTGAGAGAACTGCCCCTACACCGACCTCTGAGGCATCGACCTCGAGAACAAAATGTCTGGAGGTGTCTGGATGAGTAAGAATTGGTGCCGTGCAAAAGGCCTGTTTCAGCGTCTCAAAGGCTCTGACTGCCTCTCTCGTCCACTTAGAAGGATTAGCTCCCTTCTTAGTGAGGTTGGTGAGAGGTACTACTATCGCAGAAAAATTCTTAATAAACTTGCGGTAGAAGTTGGCAAAGCCTAAGAAACGCTGCAACCCCTTAAGATCCTTAGGTTGAGGCCAATCCAAGACAGCAGAAAGTTTGGATGGGTCCATAGCCAATCCCTTTTCTGAGATAATGTACCCCAGGAAAGGCAACTCCTTCACCTCAAACAGACACTTCTCAAGTTTGGCATAGAGGCGGTTCTCCCTCAGCTTCTGGAAAATCTGACACACGTGTCTCCGATGAGAGACCAGATCCGAGGAGTAGATTAGTATGTCATCTAGATAGACGACAACACATCTATCCAAGAAATCTCTGAGAACATCGTTGATGAACTCCTGGAAGACCGTGGGAGCATTACAGAGACCGAAAGGCATCACGAGATACTCGTAATGCCCGTCTCTGGTATTAAATGCGGTCTTCCATTCGTCACCCTCTCTAATGCGAACTAAATTATAAGCACCCCTTAAATCGAGTTTGGTGAAGACTCGGGCCCCTGCCACCTGAGAAAACAGATCATCAATCAGAGGCAGTGGATACCGATTCTTCACCGTAATCCGATTAAGGGCACGATAATCGATGCAAGGTCTCAAGCCTCCATCCTTCTTCTCCACAAAGAAGAATCCAGCTCCAGCAGGGGAAGTGGATGGACGAATGAAATTCTTCTCAAGGTTCTCTTTAATATACTCCCGCTGAGCCTGAACCTCAGGCCCAGTGAGATTATAAAGATGCCCTCGTGGTGGCATGGTGTCTGGCAACAGGTCTATAGGACAATCATATGACCTGTGGGGAGGTAATACATCAGCCCCCTGAGGACTGAACACATCTCGGAAATTATGATACTGCTGTGGTAAAGTACTTAATACTTCCATGGAGGCTAGTGACAGGTCGGGACAAATGCACTTAGTAAGGCATTCCGTACTCCACTGACAGATAAGACCCGAGCGCCAGTCCACTACTGGATTATGGAGCCTTAACCAAGGGAGACCCAAAATCACGGGAGTGGATGGCATGTCAAGGACAAAAAGGCTTAAGGTCTCCCGATGATCAGCCCCCACCGTTACCTGTATTCCCGGAGTCATCCACACTGCACGACCATCTTGAAGAGGGGAACCATCAATCGCGGTCACTGACATGGTGGTTTTCGGCTGGATCAACGGGATGCCAAGTCGACGAACCAAGGTTGAATCCACAAAATTCCCAGCGGCCCCAGAATCGATTAGTGCTGAAAACTCATGGACCTTGTCTTGCCACCGTAAGGATATGGATACCATCACCCGGCTTGGAGGAGGGATAATAGCACCTAGGGGGTTCTCCTCTATGCCCCCTAGGTTCATTCGTTTCCCGCCGGCAGGAGGGGACAGGTTTTAACGAGGTGTCCAGACTTCCCGCAAAATAGGCACAGGCCTTTCTGTTGGCGACGAGCTCGTTCTGCCTGTGTGAGATGGGAGGATCCAACCTCCATTGGCTCTTCGGCCGATTTTAGAGGCCCTGGATGTGGTCGAGAGGATGAAAACCGAGACGACCGTTCCACTCGCCTCTCACGGATTCGCCTGTCGGCATCGATTGCCTGAGAGATAGCCATTTCCAATGAGAAGGGGGTAGGCAAGGCCAAAAGAAGATCCCGGACCGCATCCGAAAGTCCCAAACGGAAGCGATGGCGTAGGGCTGCGTCGCCCCAGGTGGTGAAAGCTGCCCATCGCCTGAATTCTGCAGCGTATTCTTCAGCTGGGCGGCGGCCTTGTTGAATATGCTCAAGATTGGTCTCTGCGGTGCGAGTACGATCCGGGTCATCGTAAATCACAGCCATAGCCTCGAAGAAGGCATCCACTGACGAAAAGGCTGTATGGTCTTGAGGCAAGTTAAATGCCCAACGTTGGGGGTCTCCACGTAGCAGTGACATTACAATCCCAATTCTCTGCCTGAGAGTGCCAGACGCCATCGGTCGTAACTGGAAATAAAGGAGACAGGAGTCCCTGAAGTTTAAGAACTCCTGTCGCTCTCCTGTGAAGGGGTCAGGCAGAGGGATCTTAGGTTCTGTTTGATGCCTTGCGATAGTAACGGGTAGTGCTGAGGCTCCCTGGATAAGCTGCTGAACCTCCTCCATCACAGTTGTCAGTTGCTCTTGGATTTGCGCTGCAGCGGCTGCTGGTATATTTGGGCGTCGTTGGAACAGCAGGTTAACGGCTCCCGTTAATTCATTCAGCTGCTGCTGGATCTTGTCCATGGCAACTGTTAGTTGGGCCCACTGTTCTGTAATGCAAGGCACCAACAAACAGACCAGTGATGAAAGCAAAAAGGTGTTTATTCACCAGAAACATAAACGTCCAGGACACTTGCTGGTAACAAGGAATAATAACAAAAAAACAGGCAAGGAGATTCCAGGAATAGTCCCAACCAGTGCTGAATGATGCTGTGCACTTGGCAGTCGAGTCACTCCAGATCTTGGGTCCGCTGTAAGGACAAAGTTCCTGGCAGTCTTCAGTCACTAGGAGTTGTGACCTATACCTGGTTGAGGGAAAATAACAGTGGGCACTGATCACCCTGAGAGACCTCCTTCTAAATGCCTGCTGACCAATCCCAGGGTGCCAAGTGTCCACTACCATAGGTGAACAAATTGCCCTGCACCTGAGGACAAGGCCTAAGGCAATCACAAGTTGATTAACCCATGGCTGGCTCCCTAATCCACTTTGCTCTTGTGAGTCAGTATAATATGCGCCACTGGTCGACGAAGTGCATAAGAAGCGCGTACTCGCGACCGTGTATCCCTTTGCGAACCTGCCCTCGTGCGTACGCACGGACGCATGATTGACTCAGCGTGAGTATGCGAGCGCGTGGACCCAGATGCGGAAACGGAAGTCGCAGGAGACACCGGAGACAACCCTGGCCACGGCGTCTTGTCACTCGCCTGGCCACTCTGTCCCCGGGACTCCGACGGTCCTCCCCTCCGATGTCCACGCGAACGCATCTCCGCACTGGCTCGCAAAGGGGTCAGCGCTGGTGCATCAGAGACACGCATAACCTGTCCCGCAACTCCACGAGGACCCCTCTTGGTTCCCCTGGAGTGCAAAGCAGGTGAGGATCTTACATTATCGTTGCTTTGTCATTTCTGGATATCAGATGAATTGTGGCTTGGCTATAAATCCCTAGTCATTTGTTGTTATGCTGTTAGCCCATGCCCACCGCTGCCCTGCTCCTCCATGTGGGCTAGTTTCTCTTCTTGCCGGCAGCCCGGACCCACTTCTCGTTCTCTTGCTGCAGCTTGTTTTGCCGATACCATGGCCCGCTCCTGCTTCCAAGCCCTCTACCTCTGTCCTTATGGATGGTGTGTGTGCTCCTGGAAGGGACGGCACCCTGATTTTTTCCAGCCTATGGCCGGCTACCTATGTGTATTTAAGGTCCCTTCCCCAGGAAAGGTGTCTGAGCTTTAGGTATTCTAGCTTGCTAGTCCTAGTGAAGGTGTGCTTTTCGGTTTGTCTGCCTATGTACTGAACCCTTCTATTTACTGACTTTGACCATTCGTTGCCTGCCCTGACTTCTATCTGTTTACTGTATTGACCCTCAGCTGCCTGCCCTGACATCAGACTTGTTTTATGGATATGCACAATCTCTGCCTGCCCTGATCTCGTCCTGTTTCTTGACTACTAGTACTGACTACTAGTAGACTACGAGTCTCTGATCCCCATGGCTAAGCTGCCAACTACATCGGTTCTATTACAAGAGGATGGGACCTGGTGGCTACCAGGCAGCAAAGAACAGATTCCTGTATGGCGGTTAAAGGGTGAAAACCACGGGACCACCAGGATGACGACCTTAGCTCTAGCCCTAAGTCAAACCGGTTAGTTGGCACAATGGTTTCACACCCCCTGTTCTTTACATTTGTCAAGTCTCTTTTAACTTACAGGATAGCAGCCTATAGTGGCACTAACCAAAATGTTTTCTTCCTCCTGGAGGAGAGCTAACTTGCATCCAATAGTTCAAAAAGATATGGCATAGGAAACCATTTATTCAAAATGTCTGCCATGGACTTCCGGCAGGCGGCACCTTCATCAAAACACACCTGTACCTGCCTACCAGCGCAAAGGTGGTCTTAGTCAGGCAGGTCCCACTCTAAACCTACCTATGCCGTATGGGCATCTATATTCAGAAGAGCAGACCCTCACATATAGTGTGCTGTTTCTAGTCACCTCTATGAGCGTCCAGCAACCAATGAAAGGAGGAGCCCACATAGCTATATGTACCACCTAATAAAGGTCGCCTATTAGATATATTGAGGAGACCATTTGTTGTTTAGTGAATGTTTATGCTCCCAATGCGCCTGGTCCTTCCTTTTTTACCTCCTTGTTGGAGATTATCTCTAGTTGGGACGTGTTTAACCTGGCGATGGTGGGGCGACTTTATGTGCTTCAGGATTTGGTTTTGGATAGGTCAAGCACTACAACCACCTCACCCTCCTCTACACCTAATCCTAGACAGGATTCATCTTTTTGATCCTTGGCGTATACAGCACCCAGTGGACCATGACCATACCCATTTTTCACATGTCCACAATTCCAAAACTTGACTGGATTAATGTCGTGTCTCCTTCTTTTTGCATCCTCATATCTCACTTTCATGTATCTTAGACATTTATATTTGAGACCATGCCCCAGTAATTTTTTTATCATCCCTTAACACCCCTATTTCATTTACTAAACTTTGGTTTCCTTCATATCTGATTTACATCTATGGTGGCTGGGTTTTGGGACTCTTACAAGCTGTACATTTGGATGACATCAGCTTCTTCCGGTCTGTCTCTAAGTTGTTATCAGGGGCCAACTAATCTCTTTTATATCCCACAAAAGGAGGAGGTTGGTAGAATCCACCAAAAGAAGCTTGCTCAGACAGTACAAGTTGCTTAATACCCCTCATGCCCGTAGAACTTTTTTAGACTCAAAAACATCTGAGGATCTGTTGGCCGATGAACGGACACTCACAGACTTAAATTATCAAAAACATAAATACTTTCTCCTGGGAAATAAACCAGGTAGGTTACTGTCCTTTCTCACTAGACCATTTAGGGCTTCCTCAAAAGTTACGGCTTTAAAATCACACTCAGGCTCCATCTTGATGCATCCTAAAGATATTAGTGAAGAATCTGAGACATTTTTTGCATCGCTCAATGAACAACCTGAGGACCATGAAGCAGAGAATATGTCCTTCTTACAGCGAGCACAATTGCCTGTATTACCTAATGACTAGAGATCAGTATTAAACGCTCCTATTAGTTTTCGCAAACTATTAAGACAATGAAATCACCAAAGCCCGAAGCTGGATGGATTCAGCAATGAGTATTATAAATTGCTCCGTACATCCTTAGGACCCCATCTCTGCAAGCAATTCAATATCATTTCCTCTAAACATATTCCAGAGGCATTTAATGACGTGTGTGTCACAGTTCTCCCAAAGCCAGGGAAGGATCATACTCTGATGGGATCCTATGGACTTATATCCCTTCTCAATGCTGATTTTAAAATATTCATTAAAGTAATTGCCATTAGGTTACAGCTCATACTACCCGATATTTTGTGCCCGGTGCAAACTGGTTTCCTTCATGGGAAATCTATTACGTATAATATCAGACCAGCGATAGGGGCGATATCAGAGACATACTAAGAGTATTTTAGTTAGCCTTGACTCCGACAAGACATTCAAGTGTCTTGGGCCCATCTAAACAGAATCCAGTCTTTACGCAATCTTAGTGCTTTCTTCTGTGATGTGGTTCAGATTACGTATTTCTAGGCAAAGTCCATGATCTGGGTTAACAACATCTGCTCCTCCACTTTCCCTATTCACAGGGTTACTAGATCGGGATGTCCCCATCACCATTGTTTTTTAATATTGCCTTGGACCCCTTATTAAGGATTTTGTTATCTGGTCCCCTTTTCCAGGGGATTTGATTGGTAGCTGCCATACTAAACGTCTAACCTTTGCAGACGATGTATTACTTTTCATATCCAATCTTAAGCAGGCAATACAAGGTATTATCTAAATTATTGAGGAATTTGGGATTTTCTCTTGCTTTAAACTTAAATATAATAAATCTGAAGCTTTGCCCATCTTTCGTATGGGCAGAAAGCATTCCCTTTCCAGTGGCGCTCGGAGTTGATCAAGTACTTAGGAGAAGTACTAAACCCCACCATTTTATATAAATTAAACATTAAACCATGGACACATTTCACCATTTTCTTTTTCGGGCAGGTCACCTTATTAAGCAGGTCACGTTCCCTAAGTTACTCTTCTTAATTCAAATGTTACCATTAATAATAATTCCTAATACCAACATACAGCTGCTTCAGAGGACCCTTTTAACTTTTATCTGGGGTAGAGCCAAAAGACATTGTGAAATTACGATTGCCTAAAGTAATGGGAGGACTCAACTTACCGGATGTTGCATTAGACAGTATAGCAGTGAATTTTAGATATGCTTTAGACTGGCTTTGTAGGAGATTCAGTTTGTGAACATTGACCTAGAGAGGCACATTTTCTCCATATAGCGTTAGAAGCCTTACTGCAAATTTCCAATGATTCACTGCCATCCACTATCTGCGATTTCCCAATATTGTGGTCCACTACACAAGCATGGAGAAGGGTTAGAAAACTTTGAAGACAGTCAACACATTCCATTCCAGCGCTTTCTAGCTCATCCACAGTTTTTGGAGGGCCAACCTCCCAGGGAATACCACACTCTGGCCGCCCAGGGATGTTCCCTTGCACTAGACCAATTAGATCATAATTTTACAGTTCCTTTGAGATGGCCGCCCAGAAGTTTCCGACACTTTCCGGTAATGTTTTTTATTTTCTTCAAGCATAAAGTTCTGTTAATAGATGTCTGAAGGAGGGGCAGGGATTTGGTTGGGGCTTGAACATATTTCTTAGACAAGCACGATCACAACTAGTGTGGAGCGAACTTGTGTTTTAAGTTTGGCGTCTAAAGTTCGGGTTCAGGTTATCGAAGAATCGCGTTATGGATTCCGCTACCACGGACCATAACGGGATTTAGAATCCATAACGCGATTCTTCGATAACCCGAACTTTAGACGCTGAACTTAAAACACAAGTTCGCTCAACACTAATCACAACCCAATTCAACAAGTAGTATTTATCATTTTCTTAGACCATCATGGTCTTGGGATTTGAAACCTACGGGCCCCAATAAATGGATGAGGGATTTTCCTGACAGAGATGTCCAAGCTTTGCCGGATGCCACACTGAAAATCCAAAGGCATAACCCGGTCAGCACTTACTGTGATTTGGCTCTGCTAATTTTCCATAGGGCATAGACTACCCCCTATTTACAAAATAAGATGTCTCCGAGAGGCCTTTTTGACTGTTCAATGTTTGGGGAGCCAAATACTGATATTTATTAGTGTTGGGTGCGAATATTGGAATCGTGAATATCAATCGCAAAAATATCGGCACTTTGAGAATTCGCAAAAATTTTAAACGTAGTGATATATTTTCGTGATTTAGAATATTCTAGATTTTTTTTCATCAGTAGTGTTGAGCACGAATATTCGAATAGCAAATTTTTATTGCGAATATCTGCACTTCAAGAATTTGCTAATTTTTAGAATATAGCGCTATATATTCGTAAATTCGAATATCCTTTTTTTCCCCACAGTACACATGATCCCTCCCTGCTTCTAGCTTGTGGGCCAATGATAAGGCTGCAAGAGCTTAGCAACTTCCCTAGCAACCAATAGGAAAGTTGCCTACCCCTTACTATATAAGAGAACCTCCCCACAGACATTTTGTGCTGTTTCATGCAGTTGTGAGAGAGACAGGAGTGTGATATTTGTGCTGTGCTGCATTCCTGTGACTTCTGATACCTCATATATACAGACGTGGACAAAATTGTTGGTACCCTTTGGTCAATGAAAGAAAAAGTCACAATGGTCACAGAAATAACTTTAATCTGACAAAAGTAATAATAAATTAAAATTCTATAAATGTTAACCAATGAAAGTCAGACATTGTTTTTCAACCATGCTTCAACAGAATTATGTAAAAAAATAAACTCATGAAACAGGCATGGACAAAAATGATGGTACCCCTAACTTAATATTTTGTTGCGCAACCTTTTGAGGCAATCACTGCAATCAAACGCTTCCTGTAACTGTCAATGAGACATCTGCACCTCTCAGCAGGTATTTTGGCCCACTCCTCATGAGCAAACTGCTCCAGTTGTGTCCGGTTTGAAGGGTGCCTTTTCCAGACTGCATGTTTCAGCTCCTTCCAAAGATGCTCAATAGGATTGAGGTCAGGGCTCATAGAAGGCCACTTTAGAATAGTCCAATTTTTTCCTCTTAGCCATTCTTGGGTGTTTTTAGCGGTGTGTTTTGGGTCATTGTCCTGTTGCAAGACCCATGACCTGCGACTGAGACCAAGCTTTCTGACACTGGCTAGTACATTTCTCTCTAGAATTCCTTGATAGTCTTGAGATTTCATTGTACCCTGCACAGATTCAAGACACCCTGTGCCAGACGCAGCAAAGCAGCCCCAGAACATAACAGAGCCTCCTCCATGTTTCACAGTAGGGACAGTGTTCTTTTCTTGATATGCTTCATTTTTTCGTCTGTGAACATACAGCTGATGTGCCTTGGCAAAAACTTCGATTTTTGTCTCATCTGTCCACAGGACATTCTCCCAGAAGCTTTGTGGCTTGTCAACATGTAGTTTGGCATATTCCAGTCTTGCTTTTTTATGATTCGTTTTCAACAATGGTGTCCTCCTTGGTCGTCTCCCATGTAGTCCACTTTGGCTCAAACAACGACGGATGGTGCGATCTGACACTGATGTTCCTTGAGCATGAAGTTCACCTTGAATCTCTTTAGAAGTCTTTCTAGGCTCTTTTGTTACCATTCGGATTATCCGTCTCTTAGATTTGTCATCAATTTTCCTCCTGCGGCCACGTCCAGGGAGGTTGGCTACAGTCCCATGGATCTTAAACTTATGAATAATATGTGCAACTGTACTCACAGGAACATCTAGTTGCTTGGAGATGGTCTTATAGCCTTTACCTTTAACATGCTTGTCTATAATTTTCTTTCTGATCTCTTGAGACAGCTCTTTCCTTTGCTTCCTCTGGTCCATGTCGAGTGTGGTACACACCATATCACCAAACAACACAGTGATTACCTGGAGCCATATATATAGGCCCAATGGCTGATTACAAGGTTGTAGACACCTGTGATGCTAATTAGTGGACACACCTTGAATTAACATGTCCCTTTGGTCACATTATGTTCTGTGTTTTCTAGGGGTACCATCATTTTTGTCCATGCCTGTTTCATGAGTTTATTTTTTTACATAATTCTGTTGAAGCATGGTTGAAAAACAATGTCTGACTTTCATTGGTTAACATTTATAGAATTTTAATTTATTATTACTTTTGTCAGATTAAAGTTATTTCTGTGACCATTGTGACTTTTTCTTTCATTGACCAAAGGGTACCAACAATTTTGTCCACGTCTGTATATAATCCAGATAGTGGTAGATAGTGTAGGTTAGTGAGTGAATAGTGGAGCTGATAGGTTCCAGTGTAGGGTGTTAGGGACATTATATAGTTAGCTCATATATATAATACAGATAGTTAGTGTCAGCTAGTCAGTGTAGGTTAGTGAGTGAATAGTGTAGCTGATAGGGTCCAGTGCAGGGTGTAGTGTAGGTTAGATAGAGATATAGGATAATGTAGGCTTTTGCTGTCTGTTTCGTCTGTGAAAAAATTTAATAGTTTGTTTCTGTGTTTTATTGTTTTAGGGTTTTGTGTGGGTAATGATTAGTGTCAGCATCTTTAGACTTTGAAAAACAAACAAAAAATATATTTTTCTGTGTTTTAGAGTTAGTGTTTCGTGTGTGTAGTGATTCATTTGTCTGTGGCAAAAAAATGTATTTTTCTGTGTTTTAGGGTTAGTGTTTTAGGGTTTTCGTGTTGGTAGTGATTAGTGTCAGCGGCATTTGTCTGTGGGAAAAAAAATTGCTTTTTCTGTGTTTTAAAGTTAGTGTTTTAGGGTTTCCTGTGTGTAGTCAACAGCAAAAGAATTACAGGTGGCACTGCTGATACGTGTTCACACTGGTGCGTGCCTGCACAAGCCTCTCGATACCTCCAAACAAAAACCAACAAGGTGGTGCACAATCCAAAAGATAAAGTCATGAAATCTTGAAAACTGAGATGAAGAAAAAATAGGCAGCACTCACCAATGGTTCATTTGCTTCTTTCTTTCAAGCAGACAAGTGCTTCATGTGGCAAGCTAGCAGTTAGCCAGATTCACATACCAGTGGCGACGACCGTTTCGCATATGAGTGATCGTGCTTCCTCAGGCCACTACGATCCTGTGTGTAGTGATTAGTGTCAGCATCTTTTGTCTGTGGGGAAAAAAAAGTCTTTTTAGGGTTTCGTGTGGGTAGTGATTAGTGTCAGAGTCTTTTGAACAGTCCTGATCAAAAGTTCAAGACCAAAAAATCATATTTAGCATGGCTGGATCTTAACAAGGTTCCAAGTAGAGCTTCAACATGCAACAAGAAGAAATGGGAGTGAGACAAAACATTTTTTGAGCATTCAATTTAATGAAAACAACGAATAAACTGAAACAGGCTGTTTTTCAGCTGATCAAAAGTTTAGGACCACACCTCCCAAAAAAAACTAAACCCCCCCAAAACAGAAATCCAACTTCCAAACATGAACTCAGTAATGAGTAGCTCCGCCGTTATTGTTTATCACTTCAAAAATTTGTTTCGGCATGCTTGATGCAAGTGTTTCCATGAGGTGAGTGGGAACATTTCTCCAAGTGGTGAAGACGGCCGCACGAAGGCCATCTACTGTCTGGAACTGTTGTCCATTTTTGTAAACTTCCCTTGCCATCCATCCCCAAAGGTTCTCAATTGGATTTAGATCAGGGGAACAGGCAGGATGGGCCAAAAGAGTGATGTTATTCTCCTGGAAGAAGTCCCTTGTCCTGCGGGCATTGTGTACTGTAGCATTGTCCTGTTGAAAAACTCAGTCGTTACCACACAGACGAGGGCCCTCAGTCATGAGGAATGCTCTCTGCAACATCTGGACATAGCCAGCGGCCGTTTGACACCCCTGCACTTCCTGAATCTCCATTGTTCCACTGAAGGAGAAAGCACCCCAGACCATTATGGCGCCCCCTCCACTGTGGCGCATAGAAAACATCTCAGGTGGGATCTGCTTGTCATGCCAGTAACGTTGGAAACCATCAGGACCATCAAGGTTAAATTTTTTATCATCAGAGAATAAAACTTTCTTTCACCTTTGAATGTCCCATGTTTGGTGCTCTCTTGCAAAGTCCAAACGAGCAGTTCTGTGGCGTTCAAGGAGACGAGGTCTTTGAAGATGTTTTTTGTTTTTGAAGCCCTTCAGTCTCAGATGCCGTCTGATGGTTATGGGGCTGCAGTCAGCACCAGTAAGGGACTTAATTTAGGTTGAGGATCATCCAGTGTCTTGACGGACAGCCAATTGGATCCTCCGGCTCAGTGCTGAGGAAATTTTTTTGGGTCTTCCACTTGACTTTTTTGTTCCATAACCCTCAGGATCATTTAAGAAATTCCAAATGATTGTCTTACTGCGTCCCACCTCAGCAGCGATGGCGCGCTGTGAGAGACCCTGCTTATGCAGTTCAACAACCCGACCACTTTCAAAAAAGGAGAGTTTTTTTGCCTTTGCCATCACAACGTGTGACTAACTGACAGAGAATGACAATGAATCCACATCTTTGCACAGATTTGGCCTTTTAAAGGCATGTGGTCCTAAAATTTGGATCAGCTGAAAAACAGCCTGTTTCAGTTTAATCGTTATTTTCATTAAATTGAATGCTCAAAAAATGTTTTGTCTCACTCTCATTTCTTCTTGCATGTTGAAGCTCTACTTGGAACCTTGTTAAGATCCAGCCATGCTAAATAAGATTTTTTGCAATTTTTCAAGTGGTCTTTAACTTTTGATCAGGACTGTATATTTATTTATTTATTGATTACTTTATTTATATATTTCTCTAATGTTGAATTTCTTTAAATATTTTTTGGGGCAAACAAGTTTATTTTATTTTTTTTCATGAATTTATTAAAGCATTAAAGCTCTTATTATTATTATATATATATATATATATATATATATATATATATATATATACAGTGGATATAACAAGTCTACACACCCCTGTTAAAATGTCATGTCAGGATTCTGTGATGTAAAAAATGAGACAAAGATAAATCATTTCAGAACTTTTTCCACCTTTAATGTGACCTATAAACTGTACCATTTTCAATTGAAAAACAAACTGAAATCTTTTAGGTGGAGGGGAGAAAACAAAAAAAAAAATGTGGTTGCATAAGTGTGCACACCCTCTTATAACTGGGGATGTAGCTGTTTCCAGAATTAAGCAATCACATTCAGAATCATGTTAAATAGGAATCAGCATACACCGGCCATCATTTAAAGTGCCTCCGATTAACCCCAAATAAAGTTCAGCTGCTCTAGTTGGTCTTTCCTCAAATATTTTTTAGTTGCATGCCACAGCAAAAGCCATGGTCCACAGAGAGCTTCCAAAGCATCAGAAGGATCTCATTGTTAAAAGGTATCAGTCAGGAGAAGGGTACAAAAGAATTTCCAAGGCATTAGATATACCATGGAACACAGTGAAGACAAGTGGAGAAAATATGGCACAACAGTGACATTACCAAGAACTGGACGTCCCTCCAAAATTGATGAAAAGACGAGAAGAAAACTGGTCTGGGAGGCTACTAAGAGGCCTACAGCAACATTAAAAGAGCTGCAGGAATATCTGGCAAGTACTGGCTGTGTGGTACATGTGACAACAATCTCCTGTATTCTTCATATGTCTGGGCTATGGGGTAGAGTTGCAAGACGAAAGCCTTTTCTTACGAAGAAAAACATCCAAGTCAGGCTACATTTTGCAAAAACACATCTGAAGTCTCCCAAAAGCATGTGGGAAAAGGTGTTATGGTCTGTTGAAACCAAGGTTGAACTTTTTGGCCATAATTCCAAAAGATATGTTTGGTGCAAAAACAACACTGCACATCACCAAAAGAACACCATCCCCACAGTGAAGCATGTGTGGTGGCAGCATCATGCCAAGGGGCTGTTTTTCTTCAGCGGGAACTGGGGCCTTAGTTAAGCTAGAGGGAATTATAAACAGTTCCAAATGCCAGCCAATATTGGCACAAAACCTTCAGGCTTCTGCTAGAAAGCTGAACATGAAGAGGAACTTCATCTTTCAGCACGACAATGACCCAAAGCATACATTCAAATCAACAACGGAATGGCTTCACCAGAAGAAGATTAAAGTTTTGGAATGGCCCAAATGACATAGGTGTCTCCCAAAAGATAATAAGACGATGTACAAAAGGCATTATTGTGCAAAAAAAAAAAAAACATTTCTCAGCTTTTATTTACATTTAAGCAAAAAGTGTCCAGTCCAAAATTATTCATACCCTTCTCAATAATCAATAGAAAAGCCTTTATTGACTATTACAGCAATCAAACGCTTCCTATAATTGCAGACCAGCTTTTTGCATTTCTCCACAGGTATTTTTGCCCATTCATCTTTAGCAATGAGCTCCAAATCTTTCAGGTTGGAGGGTCTTCTTGCCATCACCCTGACCTTTAGCTCCCTCCACAGATTCTCAATTGGATTCAAGTATGGACTCTGGCTGGGCCACTCCAAAACATGTATGTTGTTGTCTGCTAACCATTTCTTCAGCACTTTTGCTGTGTGTTTTGGGTCATTGTCATGCTGAAATGTCCACTGGTGCCCAAGGCCAAGTTTCTCTGCAGACTGCCTGATGTTGTCGTTGAGAATCCTCATGTATTGCTCTTTATTCATGGTGCCTTTTACTGTGATTAGGTTCCCTGGTTCATTGGCTGAAAAACACCCACAAAGCATTAGGTTCCCACCACCATGTTTGACAGTGGGGATGGTGTTCTTTGGGTTGAATGCTTCTCCTTTTTTACGCCAAATGAAGGAAACATCATTGTGATCAAACAATTCAATTTTTGTTTCATCTGACCATAACACAGAAGACCAGAAGTCTTCTTATTTGTCCAGATGTAGTGTCCCACTAGGTAGGGGTGGGCACTACACAAGGGTCAATTGGTGTGCGCGTTACTCCTACTCACAAGGAACAGAAATGTCATGTTTAATTGTGCATTTAATGTATGTTTTAATGTGTTTTTACATGCAATGTACCCCTGTATGATGCAACAGCAGGCCTAGTTGGGTGTAGTTAGACATCCCAGACACTAGAGGGAGATAGGGAGCCCCTAGTATAAATGTCCAGGCCCAGACAGGGAGAGTTAGTGCAGAGTCAGGAGTCTGAGAAGACAGAGGTTAGAAAGCCTGCTCCTGACATGCAGCTGGATAGCCCTGGCTGCTAGTGATGTCCAGGAGGCTAGTGAGAAGCTCCAGCCTGCCTGAGAACAAGAGAGCCTTAGTTAGCTCTGAAGACACCCCAGTTGCAGGACCCAACCTCCTGGGAGAAACCCACAGTCATCCACTTTACAAGAGAGGGCGATCCAGGGTAAGCTAAGTGACCCTGATGGGCAGATGAAACTAGAAAGTGCAGCAAGAATCTAATACCTGAGGAAGATAGTAACCAAGGATTTAAGCCATTCTTTAGGCATCCGGGCCTTGGGATATAAAGCCAGAGCAGGAGTTCTAGAAAGGACAGTGTACATTGATTCTGAGGAAAGGTACAACCTGCTGCTGAGTGCTTGTGAATTTACCCTCTGCGTATCTTTCATGACTATTACCTGCCAATTTGTGAATAAGCCTACTTGTGAAACTGTGATTGAAAGACTGTACTCCTACCTGCTGTACAAAGTTGGATTGTTCAGTAAAGTTACGTTTGGTTCACTATATACTTGTGTACCTTCATCATTCCAACCACCAACCGGCGTGCCACCGTCCAAAGGCACTGGCGTCATGAATCCAACAGGGACCTTGCCCCAGGCACTCAAAATAACCGTAACGTCCAGGGCACCTCATCCACCATCAGGCCTGGTCCCTATATACAGAGTGTGCCCCAGAGGAACCGTGTCTACCTCTCCTTCACTGCCACGCGCCTGCCCAGGGTTCTTCAAATATAGTGAGTACCCTCGATTGCCCATAACCGTGACCTCACTTCGTCATACCCTGCAGGTCTGGCGTGTTGCACAGATGAGCTTTTGCAAAGGCCAAACCAGCTTTTGTGTGTCTTATCTGGAGAAGTGGTATCCTCCTTGATCTGCATCCGTGGAACCCATCAGTGTGCAGTGTCTGTTGGATTGTCTGCCTTGAGATTCACCAGGATGGCCTTGGTGGTGATCCTTGGATTCTTTTTCACCTCTCTAACTATCCTCCTGGCCAGCACAGGTGTCACTTTTGGCTTCTGACCACTTCCTCTGAGATTTTCCACAGCCAGTGAGAAATCAGCTTGCCTCTGCCCGGGTGTGGAAGTGTACCTGGCTCTTCTGCCGGGATCAGTTCCCCTCCCCTCGGTGATGACTCAGTCACAGTCCCCGGCTACTGGCGGGGTCCTTGGCGTCTGCCTCCAGTGCGCAGCCAAGATCATCGATCGCAGGTCATGCTGCAGAATAAGCCTTTAGCTGCGAGGCTTGGCTGCACACAGGGGGTAGTGTAACACAGCCCAGGACAGACTTCTCCAGGAAGGGGCTGACAGGTACCGGGAAGCACCTACACTGTCATCCAGCAGAGCGGAGTTTGTAGTCTGTTTTAAAGGCACCATGTGTTCTGGAGTTACATAGAACTGCCGGTAAACTTACCCAACAAAACTAATGCAGTTGTGCTTCATCTTTGTGGACTTGACATAGAAAATCAGATCCTGTAGGTTCCAGAAGTACGTACAGTAATCCGGTCCTCTACAATGCAGATGTCTGGAGGGGGGAAAAAATGTCAGGGCTTCCAGGGAAAGATGGGGTAGATAGATGGATTATAGCATGATGAACAACATGTATATATCTATCTAACCCATCTCTCCCTGGAAGCCCTGCATTATTCTCCCCCTCCAGACATCTGCATTGTACAGGACCGGATTACAATATACGTTTTTCATGAACTTAAGGGAATATGAAGTTTGATGTCAAGTCCACAAAGATGAAGCAAAGGTGTATTTATTTTGTGTGGTAAGTTTACCGGATGTTTGATGTAAAACGAGAACACATGCTGCCTTCAAAACAGACTCCAAACTCCACTCTGCTGGATGACGGTGTAGGTGCTCCCCGGTGCCTGTCAGACCCTTCCTGGTGAAGTCAGCCCAGGCTGTGTGACACTACCCCCCCCGTGTGCCAAGCCTCGCAGCTAAAGGATTTTTCTGCAGCATGACCTGCGATCGATGATCCGGGCTGCGCACTGGAGGCAGCCACGAGGACCCCGCCAGCAGCCAGGGACCGTGAATGAGTCATCACCGAGGGGAGGGGAACTGTTCCCGGTGGCAGAGGCAGAGGCACCTGGGCAGAGGCAAGCTGGTTCCTCACTGGCTTCTGTGCTCTGATGGGCAGAGGACGGCTGGCTGCTGCCGATGGCTGGAGAACGGCGTGTGTGTGGCGCCGATCATGTATGGGTCGTGCGATTCGTGGTAACCATGCCTCTTCACAGACAAAAGGAGGCAGCTGCTAAACCACGCCAGTCCTGCTGCCCTCTGGCTTGGAGGAATCAGCACACGGGGCGGCGGGCTGCATTACCGCAGTGTTCTTTTTTACACTCGATGTGCCCGATATGGAAGCTTAGAGCAGACTGGTGCGGGCAGTGTGTAGAGCTAATGTCATACTAATTTATTGTGGGCTGTACAAACTTAAAATACAATCGATAAACAATTTTGTCAAAGGAAAATATTGCTTTTTGTATGCATGGGAGCACATTCCTGCTGCAAACAAAGAAGCTGCTGCTGCTTTCAGAGATGTCTAAGTTTATTTTTGTTGTTGCCCAGGTCTGGTGGGGGCCTATTCCTGGGAACACATTCCTGCAACCTTATAATTTAAAATTAATCAAAAACAGAACAATATCTAAAAACAAAAGCACACGTTAGAACATAAATAAATATTTATTAACAATGTTGATGAACAAATATGCCTTTAAAGGGGTTGTCCAAGTTATATTTATTGGTGACCTATCCTCAGGATAGGTCATCAATATCAGATCGGCGGGGGTCCGACACCCGGCACCCCCTCCGATCAGCTGTTTGAAGAGAAGGCGTGCGCGGTGTCAGCGCTGCCTCCTCTTCACTGTTTACCTTCTAGCCGTTGCATCTGCAGTGGTGAGCAGGTGTAATTACACCCAAGCCTTCCTATTGAAGCAAATCTGACATGTCACTGTATGTGGTAGTAACTATAAAACGCTTTTACTTATCCAGGCCATTATGAGATTGTTTTCTTATCGCATGTTGTATTTCATGACAGTGGAAAAATTCCGTAAAAAAATTGAATTTGTATTTTTTTTAAATAAAAAAAAAAAATTTGTCCAAAAATGTATCACTGGCCATTACGCTTTTTGTGATGGCTTTTTTGATACAGTTTTTCTTTTCTTTTTTTTCAGTGTTCACCTGACTGGTTAGGTCATGTGATATTTTTATATTGCTTGTTATTATGGATGTGGCGATACCTTATATGTATACTTTTTTTTGTATTTTATTGTTACACATTAATAATAGCATTTTTAAACCAAAATAAATCATGTTTTAATGTCTACATATTCAGAGAGACATATTTGTTTTATTTTTTGCGCAATTGTCTTAGGTAGGGGCTCATTTTTTGCAGGATGAGGTGACAGTTACATTGGAACTATTTTGGTTGCTTAGTGTTGCACTTTTAGTGATGTAATGTGCCCAAAAAAATGGTTTATTTAGCACATTTATTTTAATTTTTTTAACAGTGTTCACCTGAGGGGTTTGGTCATGTGATATTTTTATAGAGCTGGTCGATACGGATGCGGCGATTACATAATATGTCTACTTTTTTTCACTATATTTTTCAATTTTTATTTAACTTTAGTTAGGAAAAAGGATGCTTTTTTTTCTTGAAAATTTATTTTCCCTTTTTTTTAAACCTATATTTTTTTACCTTTTTTTTTTTCTGTTTATTTTTTGTCCCCCTCTGGGACTTTTGGGGGTCTGATCCCCTTTACATCGCATTACAATACTTTTCTATTGTAATGCATTGGCTGTAAGTGGATTACCAGTGTAATACAGGGGGCTGGATCTCACAGGCCCTCCCGGAAGGCAGCCACGATGCCTAAGGAAGGCGCTGACCATGGCCGTGCAGGGGATAATGCGCCGGCATCCGTGATTTCACTGATGCCGGCGCATACGGCAGGGGTCCAACTATCAGTGACTGCCGGACCCCTGCCCCCGATCGGGTGGGCGCAGCTCCTGCACCCGCCCAATCCCCATGCAGTAAATTTACATCACTGGGCTTTAAGTCACGTCCAGATCTGACGTACATGTACATCATCGGGTGTTAAGGAGTTAAGTGGGGAATGTATCTAATGCAATGATGTACGGGGCCTTTTACTGGAATACAGAATGATGATTGCAGTTTATGTATATACACACATACACATATATATATTTCTGTGTGTGTAAAACGCATGAAATCAGCCGGTTACATCATACATTTGTACCTCGCTATGTGTATAAATATATATATATATACTCAAGGCGAGGTAGAGATGTATGATGTAACCGGATGATTTGCTACATGTCACACCAGATAATAAGTAATCATTTGTAAAGGGAGGAAATACTTATTTGCATAACTGTATATATACATTACAGAGTGTTGGCGAGAGATACAAAAGTAATGAAAGCATTGTACCCGGACATTTTCTGTCACCGATCTCTCTGATCCGCTCCGAATTCCTCCTCTTCAAATCCAACCATTTTTTTTAATATGGCTATCCTAGGGTGCTTGCCCTTAAACTTCCTCTTGAGCTCAGAACGGATCTTCCTCACAATGGCCTGCTTGTCAGCATGGACCCGGGTCCGGTCATAGCCCCGCTCCAACATGCGCTGCAGGATAAAGATGCAAGCATACAATCCCAATTTTTTTAAATACAAGTATTGTATTTTGTCTTCGAAGGGGAAATATTAGATTTAATGTTACCGTTATAAGATTGTATTGTATTGTATTGCGATTGTATGTATGTGGGGTCTGAGCAATCGGATATTAGCCAGCTGAGCAGAGATGTACCTGTCTAGTGAAGTGACGGTACGGTATGGGGTGTACAGCTGGTTCGCCTCCCTGTGGTGCACCCTGGGTAACTGTAAAAGAACCAGCAAATACTGGCGGTCAGACAAAGAAAGCTTCTCCTAAGTCCTGAGCAACAGGGCACAAACTGTAATCTGTAGACTGTGTTTGTGTGTGTGGGGGGGGGGTATATAGTGTGCGGCAGGAACATAGATGTGCATGTGATAGATATTTCTCTGCTGTCCAAACATACAGACATAGTGCTGTGATGTCACAATACTTAGCATACCAATCAGTAATATCTACTTAGACCTGATAAAAAGTGAAGTTATACGTATCGCAAAAAAAAAATATTCGGATCAGAAGTGGCGATTTTCGCGATCACAAATATTTTATAACACTCTATCTGCATATAAAGCGATTGTTCTGACATGCATGTGAAATGTAATACACTGGTGTAATGTGAAATTACTTACAGTGATCAGGAGTTCTTCCTTACTGTCTCGAGAATTTGCTTCTGACTATCTTTTCCAATCACATCAAACTTCGGGTAGTTCGAAAACTAGCCCCTTTTTGTACATTGTACATTGCGATTTTAGTAATGAAAAAAAATGTGAATGAAAATAGCAAATTCACGATTATATGACGAATATTCTATCATACTGTATATTCGCCTAAATATCACGAAATCGAATATTGCCCCTGCCGCTCAACACTATTCATCAGTAACCTCCCTTCTTGCTTGTTGGCCAATGAGAAGGCGGCAATGTCTTTGTCTGTAGTTAGCAGCCTCCCTGCAACCAATAGGAACGTTGCCTACCCCTTACTATATAAGAAACTCCTCAGCAGCCATTTTCTACCATTTTTTTTAAGTTCTGAGAGAGACAGCAGTGTCATTACTGTTGTCACGAGGGTGTCAAGAACCACGCCTGACTCCGTTATACCCGGGGTCAGATAGTCGCAGCGGTTGGCTGCGCGCTCTATGTAGAAAGATAGGGCTCTATGGTAGCTTTCTAGGTTTGCTTTGCAACCCTTTTTGGCTCACTCAGGGATCCGTAGCTCCTTCTCCTCAGCTGTTCCTTGTCCAGCACTCCCAACCTCCTTATATTCCCCTCTCCCACTTCTCTGGTTGATATAGAGCTTCCTCCCTGGACTTCTATACTGACCCACTGGAGCTGTGTTGCTGCGTTCCCTGGTTGTTGTTCCAGAACGTTTCCCTCCGGATCCCTGTTGGACCTTTGTGTTCTGCTGTGGTCGCCCACCTGGGATTATATGTTTTTCTGTATTGTCTGTCCTCTCCTTGGTGTTTTCCTCTTAGTGTCAGTGGTGCGGACTAGCGATCCCACCGGCCCGTTCACTACCTAGGGCTTATCTTAGGGAAAGCCAGGGTTTAGGCACGTGATCGGCGTACGGGTGAGGAACCCGTCTAGGGACGTCAGGGCAGTCAGGTGCCAGCCGCAAGGTGAGTCAGGGGTCACCACCTTTGCCTCTCCCTTGGGCAGGGCCTTCCCTTTGCGTGACGCCGGTCATTACATTATATCTGGCCCTTATTTTGTGTAGGTAAAAAAATTTTTTTTTACCTACTTAGAATCCAGTATGGATCCAATTGCTGCTTTGTCAAAGCAATTTCATGGCCTGTCTTTGGAGGTGGCAGGATTGAAGGCGTCGGTCCTCCAGCAACAGCAGCAATTACAACTGACCGCAAGCCCAGCAGTTGCTACTGTTAACCATGTTGTTGCGGAACCCAAGGTTGCTCTCCCTGACAGATTTTCTGGGGGAAGGGACAAGTTTGTGACATTCCGTGAGGCCTGTAAATTATATTTTAAGCTGCACCCTTACTCCTCTGGTAATGAAGAACAGCGGGTGGGGGTTGTTATTTCCCTGCTGCAGGGGGACCCGCAATCCTGGGCGTTCTCTTTACCCACTGATTCCCAGGTTCTCCGGTCAGTGGATGAATTTTTTGGGGCCTTGGGTCTCATATATGACGACCCTGA
Organism: Bufo gargarizans; assembly: GCF_014858855.1. NCBI lineage: Eukaryota > Metazoa > Chordata > Amphibia > Anura > Bufonidae > Bufo > Bufo gargarizans. The sequence continues at coordinate 37,292,870 of NC_058081.1, forward strand.
CCAAGTCGCACTGGCTGAATCAAAATTACGGAGACTCCTACAAGGAGAGCGGCCGGTAGAGGAGAATTGCTCTGAGTTCCGTAGGGTGGCTACGGATACCCAATGGAACGACCCGGCTCTCAGGAGTCAGTTCTGCTCTGGGTTGTCCGAAAGGCTTAAGGATGCGCTTGCGCTATATGAGACCCCCTTTTCCCTTGATGCGGTTATGTCCCTTTCTATCCGAATAGATAGACGCCTTAGGGACAGATGGAAAGACCCGGAGCAATTGGTAACCCCTCCCAAGCTGCAGTTAGTCTGTACGGACTTAGACGAGCCTATGCAGCTAGGAGGAACTACTCGTCAGGTCCATCCTCCGGAGGTTCGCCGTAGGCGTGGGGTTTGTTTTTTCTGTGGGGAGAGGGGTCATTTCATTAATGTCTGTCCTTCTTTCCTCAAAAACAAAAGACCGTCGGAACTACTAACCCCAGGCTGTGTGGAGGATGTCAGCCGGGGGGTATATGTTTCCTCCATACGTACATTACAATTTGTGTTGCCAGCGGTTGTTGTTTTTGGCGTTAAGACGGAGACTATTTCTCTTTTTCTAGACAGTGGAGCAGGAGTAAATTTGATAGATGCCCATTTTGCCCACACTATGGGTTTGTCTCTCTGTACGCTACAGAGACCTATTCCCATTTTCGCTATTGATTCTGCTCCTCTGTCTCAGAGAAACCTCACCTACATTGTCCATAATTTACACCTTCGGGTAGGGGACCACCATAACGAGATGCTTTCATGTTATGTTCTGGAGGGGCTTCCCACTCCAGTGGTGCTGGGCCTTCCCTGGTTGGTAGCGCACAATCCAGTGGTGGATTGGCAGGCCAGGGAGATATTGGAGTGGAGTGAGCATTGCAGAGAAAATTGCTTAAATAGCAATTGCTCAGTCGCCTCCATAGCTACCCTACCTACATTTGTTTCGGACTTTTAGGACGTTTTTTCTGAAAAGGGTTGTCAGAAGTTACCACCTCACCGTCCTTATGATTGCCCGGTTAACCTTATTCCCGGCGCAAAATTACCCAAGACCAGGTTATATAATCTTTCGGGTCCGGAGAGACAAGCCATGAAAGATTATATCTCCGAGAGCTTGGCTAAGGGACACATCAGACCCTCTTCTTCACCCGTGGTTGCAGGGTTTTTCTTCGTTAAAAAGAAAGATGGGGGCCTGCGTCCTTGCCTAGATTTTCGCAAATTAAACCGATAACCATCCGAGACCCATACCCTCTTCCTCTCATTCCTGACCTGTTTAATCAGATTGAGGGTGCTAGGTGGTTCTCCAAACTTGATCTTAGGGAGGCCTACAATCTGATTCGTATCAAGGAGGGGGATGAGTGGAAGACAGCTTTTAACACCCCTGAGGGGCATTATGAAAATCTAGTCATGCCTTTCAATCTGACCAATGCTCCTGCTGTCTTCCAACATTTCGTTGACATTTTTAGTCATCTTATCGGCAGGTTTGTGGTAATATACCTAGATGATATTTTAATTTATTCGTCTGATCTGAAAACACATGAGGAGCATGTCAGACAAGTACTGCAGATCCTACGGACTAATAAATTATATGCTAAAATTGAAAAATGTGTCTTCGCCGTTCAGGAGATACAATTCCTAGGTTATTTATTATCTGCTTCAGGTTTCCGTATGGATCCTAGGAAGGTCCAGGCTTAGATTGGGATCTTCCTGAGAACCTCAAAGCACTGCAACGGTTCTTGGGCTTCGCAAATTTCTATAGGAAATTCATTAAAAATGATTCAGTTATTGTAAAACCCCTTACTGACATGACTAGGAAGGGGACTGATTTTTCTAAATGGTCTGACGCCGCTAAAATTGCTTTTTCCTCTCTAAAAGAGAGGTTTACCTCGGCACCTGTACTAGTCCAACCTGATGTCTCCCAGCCTTTTATTGTTGAAGTCGATGCGTCAGAGGTGGGAGTGGGGGCGGTGCTGTCTCAGGGTCCGTCTCCTGGCAAATGGCGTCCTTGTGCTTTCTTTTCTAAAAAACTATCTGCAGCATAAAAGAACTATGATATTGGCAATAGGGAACTATTAGCTATTAAACTAGCGTTTGAAGAATGGCGTCACTTTTTAGAGGGGGAAATCCACCCCGTCACTGTGATTACGGACCACAAAAACCTTCTGTACCTCGAATGAGCTAAGCGTCTCACCCGTAGACAAGCTAGGTGGTCTGTATTTTTTACCAGGTTTAACTTTGTTATTACCTATCGTCCTGGGGCAAAAAATACCAAGGCTGATGCACTATCTTGTTGTTTCCCTGGAGGGGGTAATGTGAGTGATCCGGTATCCATTCTACAAAGAGGAGTGGTTGTCTCTGTGGTACACTCTGCTCTGGAGGGGAAGGTGTTAGAGGCCCAGGGGGACGCTCCGGTCTCTTGCCCCTCAGAGAAATTGTTTGTACCGGTGAACCTGCGTTTCGAATTATTAAAGGAACATAATAATTCGGCACTTGCTGGGCACCCGGGTAGTAAAGCAACCTTGGAGCTATTGTCTCGTCGTTTTTGGTGGCCAAGGTTGCGTCAGGATGTAATGGATTTTGTGTCTTCTTGTTCTACTTGTGCACGCGCGCGAAAGTCTCTCATACACGTCCTGCAGGGTCTTTATTACCACTTGTCATTCCCAATAGGCCATGGACACATCTGTCAATGGCTTTTATCACTGACTTACCTTTGTCTGCGGGTAAAACAGTTATTTTGGTAGTAGTGGACAGGTTTAGCAAAATGGTACACTTCATTGCGTTACCCGCACTACCTAATGCTAAGACTCTTGCTCAGGTATTCATCAGTGAAATCGTGAAGCTTCACGGGGTCCCTTCCGATGTTGTTTTGGATCGGGGTACCCAGTTTATTTCTAAATTTTGGAAAGCTTTTTGTTCCCGTTTGGGGGTACACTTGTCATTTTCCTCAGCTTTCCATCCTCAGTCGAATGGACAGACTGAGCGTACCAACCAAAACCTTGAGACATATCTAAGATGTTTTGTGTCTGAAAACCAAGAATTGTGGTCATCATATTTACCGTTAGCTGAGTTTGCCATAAATAATCGTCGTCAGGAATCCACTGCAAGTCACCATTTCTTGGTGCATATGGTTTTCATCTCCAATTCTTTACTTTCAAAGAGGGGGGTCATCTGGGGTTCCCGAAGAGGAACGGTTTTCTTCATCTCTTTCATCTGTATGGCAGAAGGTGCAAGCTAACTTGAAAAATATGGGAGGTAAATATAAATGCATGGCTGATAAGAAACGGTCGCCAGGTCCGGACCTAGGAGTGAATGACTATGTGTGGTTATCTACTAGGAATATTAAGTTGAAGGTTCCCTCTTGGAAACTGGGTCCTAGGTTTATTGGCCCTTACAAAATTGTAGCCATCATTAACCCCGTGGCTTTTCGCCTGGAGCTACCTCAGACTTTTAAAATCCATAACGTCTTTCATAAGTCGTTACTCAAGAGATATGTTCCACCTCTAGAACCGTCACCGCTGCCACCCCGTCCTGTTGTTGTGGATGGTAATCTAGAGTTTCAGATATCCAAAATTGTTAATTCTCGTCAGGTCCACCGCTCTCTTCAATATCTGGTGCATTGGAGAGGTTCCTGCGTCTGAGGTAAACGCCGACAGGCTAGTTCGGGCTTTTCATGCCTCTCATCCTGAGAGACCTGGTCCTGAGTGTCCGGAGGCCCCTCGTAGAGAGGGGGGTACTGTCACGAGGGTGTCAAGAACCACACCTGACTCCGTTATACCCGGGGTCAGGAAGTCACAGCGGTTGGCTGCACGCTCTATGTAGAAAGATAGGGCTCTATGGTAGCTTTCTAGGTTTGCTTTGCAACCCTTTTTGGCTCACTCAGGGATCCGTAGCTCCTTCTCCTCAGCTGTTCCTTGTCCAGCACTCCCAACCTCCTTATATTCCCCTCTCCCACTTCTCTGGTTGCCAGATATAAAGCTTCCTGCCTGGACTTCTATACTGACCCACTGGAGCTGTGTTGCTGCGTTCCCTGGTTGTTGTTCCAGAACGTTACCCTCCGGATCCCTGTTGGGCCTTTGTGGTCTGCTGTTGTCGCCCACCTGGGATTATATGTTTGTCTGTATTGTCTGTCCTCTCCTTGGTGTTTTCCTCTTAGTGTCAGTGGTGCGGACTAGTGATCCCACCGCCCCGTTCACTACCTAGGGCTCATCTTAGGGAAAGCCAGGGTTTAGGCACGTGATCGGCGTACGGGTGAGGAACCCGTCTAGGGACGTCAGGGCAGTCAGGTGCCAGCAGCAAGGTGAGTCAGGGGTCACCACCTTTACCTCTCCCTTGGGCGCCCTTTGCGTGACGCCGGTCATTACAACTGTGCTCTGTGCTTTCCACTCATTACATTAGATAGATAGATAGCTTATACACTCACCTAAATAATTATTAGGAACACCATACTAATACGGTGTTGGACCCCCTTTTGCCTTCAGAACTGCCTTATTTCTACGTGGCATTGATTCAACAAGATGCTGATAGCATTCTTTAGAAATGTTGGCCCATATTGATAGGATAGCATCTTGCAGTTGATGGAGATTTGAGGGATGCACATCGAGGGCATGAAGCACCCGTTCCACCACATCCCAAAGATGTTCTATTGGGTTGAGATCTGGTGACTGTGGGGGCCATTTGAGTACAGTGAACTCATTGTCATGTTCAATAAACCAATTTGAAATGATTCGAGCTTTGTGACATGGTGCATTATCCTGCTGGAAGTAGCCATCAGAGGATGGGTACATGGTGGTCATGAAGGGATGGACATGGTCAGAAACCATGCTCTGGTAGCCCGTGGCATTTAAACGATGGCCAATTGGCACTAAAGGACCTAAAGTGTGCCCAGAAAACATCCCCCACACCATTACACCACCACCACCAGCCTGCACAGTGGTAACAAGGCATGATGGATACATGTTCTCATTCTGTTTACGCCAAATTCTGACTCTACCATTTGAATGTCTCAACAGTAATCGAGACTCATCAGACCAGGCAACATTTTTCCAGTCTTCAACAGTCCAATTTTGGTGAGCTCGTGCAAATTGTAGCCTCTTTTTCCTATTTGTAGTAGAGATGAGTGGTACCCGGTGGGGTCTTCTGCTGTTGTAGCCTACCTTTCTTTCCCATTCTGACATTCAGTTTGGAGTTCAGGAGATTGTCCTGACCAGGACCACAACCCTACATGCATTGAAGCAACTGCCATGTGATTGGTTGACTAGATAATCGCATTAATGAGAAATAGAACAGGTGTTCCTAATAATTCTTTAGGTGAGTGTATATATATAATACAGATAGTCAGTGTAGGTTAAATCCTGATATAGTGAAGCTGTTGCAGTGCAGTGTGTTAGGTAGTGTGATAGGTTCTGCTGTCCATACATACATGCAGACCTGCTAAAATGTGAATTTTCACGTATTGCGCCAAAATATTCACATCATTAGTGCCGATTAGCGCAATTGCGAATATATTGGAGCACTCTATCTGCATATAAAACCGTTTTAATGTTCTGCCGTGCCAACCATTTTCTCCAGTCTCAGGAAACTTCTAGCAGCTTGTAAAAGGTAGCAAAAGTGACCCACGCCTGTATTTTGCACACATTACGCGAATATTACATTGCCAATTTTTCACAATTAAAAACTATTATCGCAAAATTGCGAATATATGACAAATATTTACCCAAATATTTTTGAAATATCGCGAATTCAAATATAGCCCCTGCCGCTCATCACTAATATTCATCACCATTTTTAGGGATGCCCTTTAATACAAGATATATGGAGGAAAATTAGGCCCCACCTACACGGAAAGTATCATACTGTAGTTCAACCAGACCCTTATTGGGCTATCTTTAGTATCCTTCCAGATTCCTTGGTCTCACCTAGAAGTAATAAGGCTATGCTACACATTTGGACGGCAGCCACCAGGAAGAGCATACTTCACTACTGGCTTAACCTGGTAACCCCTCCTCTCTCCTTGGTTGAGAGTAAGATCAGATTTTTGTTCAAAACGGACTGGACATACACACTTACAGACGAGGAAAAGCAAATACGTTTGTTAAATGAACTTTGTTTATTGCACATTTATTATATAGAAACTAAATTAAAGGTTAAAAAATTAAAAATTTTGAACATACCACTTGGTACCTACAGGAAGTTCTTTGTGGACGAACACCTATGTCTGATGTTAATAATCATTGAATGCTTACAGGATTATAAACTTATAGAGCATGGGACGGGGGGGGGATGTTGTTTGGGGATTTCTTATCGTATAGTTATTTTCTAAATTGTTTGGTTTAATTATAACTCTGAAACTCTAATAAAAAGTTTTTTTTTTGTTTTTTTTTTAAGTTCTGCCATAGTTAAAAATTGGCTTCATTATCTAATTTATTAAAGATTAACCAAAAGTGTGCCTAAATCTTGAGATTATCCAAGCTATAAACCCAGTTCGAAATATAACATTTTTATTGTGATCTGTATTATTTAGATCCCAATGGGGTAAATACTGTACATGTCGAGTAATGCGTTGCGTCTCTGAAATATGCATGTGAAGAATATATTTATCTGTATGGCTTAGTTGACTGAAGCTAGTCAAAAGATGTGGAAGTTCTTCTCAAATCTTACTAAAAAAAACATTTTTTTTTTACATCTTTGCACGCTAATGAATTATTTAGTAAGTTACTCTTTCAGAAAATTCCAGACTAAACTGACCCATCCCCACCTTATGGCATGATGATTTTTAGCCCAACTGAGGTGCTCAAGTGAAATAACCTTCTAGAGCTCAATGTGGGCTCCCAAGAGCTAGGAGAAGACAATGACAAGACAAATGGCTAGTGTTACGCCTACTCACAATCATACAGTGGCATTTCCAAGAAATTCCATGCAAAATTCAACCATCCCCACCTTATGACATGATTATGGTGATCTGGTTGAGATGTCCAAATAAAAAGCTTCAAGAGTGAAAGTACCTTCTACGTGTGAATGTGGGCTGTCAAGAGCTGTGCAAATATGATGCCATAATAAGAGGATGTCCTACTGGCCACTGACAATCATAAAACCATGTTATGATGGATAAACTCAACACATGCCCAGCCCATGTGTAATTCATAGGGACTGGAGCACAACAAGATCACCTTCGGCCTTGCCAACTGTCTTCGGAAAAGTATCTGTAGAGGACTAGGTGAGTAAAATAACCTTTTCTAGCAGCTATAAAACAGGTACCCAAAAATAGCTCTTTCAAGAAACATTTCTGGCAAAACTCAGCCATCCCAACTCTACATTTATCATGTTGAAAAGTCAAGAGACTGGAGCAGGACAAGATAGACAACCATCTGGCCAGGTGCCATGGAAAGTTGTCTATAAGAGGCTATATGAGTGAAAGAGCCTTCCTAATCTTTACATGGGCCACCATTTACTGTACTCTGGTCAAAACTGAAAAAGTCGTGGGGAGCAGAGCATAGTATGAACCTCCTTTGGCTTGCCAAAGGACCTTAGTAGAGATACCAGTGTATGAGTACAAGAGTGAAATAATCTTCTGCATACCAGTGAGAGATGTCACAAGCTGTGAAAATTTGTGAATAAATCAGTGAGGAGGCCTAAATATTTCTTTTTGGTCCAACTCAACTGAACCCACCCTAAGATTAAAGGTGCTCTCTGAGACTGGGAACACCAATTCATATCTACAGTCAGGGGGTTACAAAAATAAATAAAAAATCACCGGTAATCAGCACTCCAGTTCCAGCTCTGAACTCTCTTCCATGCTGGACTGAAAGTGTAATGTGCCACCTACATACACATTACTGGTGCTGACCAATCAATGGCCTTAGTGGTGATGTGTGCAGACACAGTATATGAATGCTGTAGGAAGGTTGTTTCACTCATGTAGCCTATCATAGACAAGTGAGTCCTTTAAATATGAAAAGGGGTTCCTGGTCTCAGATAACCCATTAAACACACTGGAAAGGCAAGAGGACTGGAGCAGGATGCAATCATCTTCAGTCTGGCAGGGTGCTGTAAGAATATCTTTCTGAGGGTGGTTATTAATGGTACACACTCAGATTGGGTCACTGTCACTAGTGGGGTACCTCAGGGCTCAGTATTGAGCCCTATTCTCTTCAATATATTGATCAATGATCTTGTAGAAGGCTTGCACAGTAAAGTATAAATTTTTGCAGATGACACTAAACTGTGTAAAGTAATTTACACTGAAGAGGACAGTATACTACTACAGAGGGACCTGGATAGACTGGAGGCTTGGGCAGATAAGTGGCAGATGAGGTTTAACACTGACAAATGTAAGGTTATGCACATGGGAAGGAATAATGCAAGTCACCCGTACATACTAAATGGTAAAACACTGGGTAACACTGACATGGAAAAGGATCTAGGAATTTTAATAAACAGCAAACTAAGCTGCAGAAACCAGTGTCAGGCAGCTGCTGCCAAGGCCAATAAGATAATGGGTTACATCAAAATGGGCATAGATGCCCGTGATGAGAACATAGTCCTACCACTTTACAAATCGCTAGTCAGACCACACATGGAGTACTGTGTACAGTTCTAGGCTCCTGTAAACAAGGCAGACATAGCAGAGCTGGAGAGGGTCCAGAGGAGGGCAACTAAAGTAATAACTGGAATGGGGCAACTACAGTACCCTGAAAGATTATCAAAATTAGGGTTATTCACTTTAGAAAAAAGACGACTGAGGGGAGATCTAATTACTATGTATAAATATATCAGGGGACAGTACCGAGATCTATCCCATCATCTATTCATTCCCAGGACTGTGACTGTGACGAGGGGACATCCTCTGCGTCTGGAGGAAAGAAGGTTTGTACACAAACATAGAAGAGGATTCTTTACGGTAAGAGCAGTGAGACTATGGAACTCTCTGCCTGAGGAGGTGGTGATAGGGAGTACAATAAAGGAATTCAAGAGGGGCCTGGATGTATTTCTGGAGTGTAATAATATTACAGGCTATAGCTACTAGAGAGGGGTCGTAGATCCAGGGAGTTATTCTGATTGCCTGATTGGAGTCGGGAAGGAATTAATTTTTTTTGCCTTCCTCTGGATCAACTTGCAGGATGACAGGCCGAACTGGATGGACAAATGTCTTTTTTCGGCCTTATGTACTATGTTACTATGACAGGCTATATGAGTTTAAAAAAAAGTAAGCATGGCCTCCAGAAGATGCCCTGCAGGACTACTCACAAAGTAGCTCTTTTAAGAAAAAATTACTGTCAAAACTCTCTACTACATTATAAGGAGAGGGGGCCAGTGCTTGACCTTTCAGCTTGGCTGAGTACTATGGGAATAAGCTACAGCTGAAGAACCTTTGATATCCAAATATTGCTTGTCAGGAACTCAAAAACATTAGGGATGGGATCAGTGACCGGCTTACTTAAATTTTTTTTTAGAGACAAACCCTGAAAATATTCCTGAAGGAGAAGTTGACAAACTCTTCACCCAAGCTACACACTGCTACACTGTTGTCTACATGACCTCATGCTGGTTTACCATAAATCCTGCAGAGTAATAACATCTTACAACAGGCATAGGTACATTATGTTCTATAAAAATGTCACAAAGGTTGTTTTATTTCTTTACAAGAGTTCTGCAGGTATCAACACTTGTAAAATCTAGTTCTTCAATTCCACTTTATTACAGTGACCCTTACAGATTACCTACGGTTAGGATTTCTTGACTTCTTTATCATGACTCTAGTCAACTCTTCTTAGTTCTTAGAGAAGATGCAAAGACTAGGGTTGGGTTGTTTACCATGTCAAGCGTTCTCAACACAAAGTCATGATTTTAAACTGGAGAAAACTGCAGTTGTTGGACATAACCCTTGGTTCAAAACAGTTTTTCTGCCCATTTTCATAACTGATGTGTAGGGATAGAAGGGAAACTGTCACCAGCTTTATGCTGCCCTATTTAAAATGTTAGCATATTTGTATTATATGGTATGCTTGACCTGGAAAAAGTATGTGAATTAGCTTGAATCCAGAAGGACTATCAGTCTCTCTAGTACTATCTGTAGGTAGCTATCCTGTAGGTCAATGTTCAATGTTAAAGAGCCTTGAATAATGCCTAGGGAATTGGGATATAAACCAAGTCAAAGTCTTCTCCAAAAGAAAGACCTCCATCCACAGACAACTGTTTCAAGGTTCTTGCTTCTCATCAGTACAGAGGAGGGCGCTGGTTGGCTGGGTGACAAGACTTTGACATAGTTTGTGACTTTCAAAAAAGTCTACAGGTGGACAAATGTCAGCTATTTGAGGAAGCCACAGAACTCCCTGGAGCTCTGGTGAACAACACAGCCTCCTCCCAGTCTATCAAGCACAGTTTACATAGTAGTATAGTAACATCATTTATAAGGCTGAAAAAAAGACATCTGTCCATCCAGTTCAGCCTGTAATCCTGCAAGGTGATCCAGTGGAAAAACCTCTGTGAGGCAGAAGCCAATTTTCCTCACTTTAGGGGAAAAAATTCCTTCCCAACACCAATCAAAATAACTCCCTGGATCAATGACCCCTCTCTAGTAGCTATAGCCTGTAATATTATTACACTCCAGAAATACATCCAGGCCCCTCTTGAATTCCTTTATTGTACTCACCATCACCACCTCCTCAGGCAGAGAGTTCCATAGTCTCACTGCTCTTACCGTAAAGAATCCTCTTCTATGTTTGTGTACAAACCTTCTGTCCTCCAGACGCAGAGGATGTCCCCTAATCACAGTCCTGGGTATAAATAGATGGTGAGAGTGATCTCTGTACTGACCCCTGATATATTTATACATAGTAATTAGATCTCCTCTCAGTTGTCTTTTTTCTAAAGTGAATAACCCTAATGTTGATAATCTTTCAGGGTAATGTAGTCCACCCATTCTAGTTATTACTTTAGTTGCCCTCCTCTGTACCCTCTCCAGCTCTGCTATGTCTGCCTTGTTCACAGGAGCCCAGAACTGTACACAGTACTCCATGTGTGGTCTGACTAGTGATTTGTAAAGTGGTAGGACTATGTTCTCATCACGGGCATCTATGCCCATTTTGATGCCACCCATTATCTTGTTGGCCTTGGCAGCAGCTGCCTGACACTGGTTTTTGCAGATTATTTTGCTGTTCACTAATATTCCTAGGTCCTTTTCCATGTCAGTGTTACCCAGTGTTTTACCATTTAGTATGTACGGGTGACTTGCATTATTCCTTCCCATGTGCATACCTTTACATTGGTCAGTGTTAAACCTCATCTGCCACTTATCTGCCCAAGCCTCCAGTCTATCCAGATCCCTCTGTAGTAGTATACTGTCCTCTTCCTTTTTAATTACTTTACACAGTTTAGTGTCATCTGCAAAAAATTGATACTTTACTATGCAAGCCTTCTACAAGATCATTAATAAATATATTGAAGAGAATAGGGCCCAATACTGACCCCTGGGGTACTCCACTAGTGACAGTGACCCAATCTGAGTGTGTACCATTAATAACCACCCTCTGTTTTCACTGAGCCAGTTACTTACCCACATACAGACATTTTCTCACAGTCCGAGCATTCTCATTTTATATACTAACCTTTTAGTCCTTTGGATAGTGTCTGTGCTTTGTACTGCAGCTCAGCCCCAATCACTTGAATGGGAATGAGCTGCACCCATGCCATGTGACTGATGAACGAGACGTCACTGTAGCTTCTTCATACAGCTAAAGTGTGAGGGTGCTGGGATTCAGACCCCCACAGACATTAGTGACCTGAAAATAGGCCATCAATATCAAAATCCCAGAGAACCCTGTCTACAGTAGATCTGAATTTAAAGGGTTTGTGTGTCTGTTCTTATTTAAGGAGTCTCGTCAGTGGTCCCTTATAGCTTTTGTATTATTTAGAGTCGTCCGAGGTCTGAATTTGTTTTAGGTGTCTGCTATGGGTCTGTATTTAGAGGGTCTGATTTGGGGGTCTGATTTAGTTGACCTCTTCTGGGCTCTTTATTTTTACTGTTTACCATAAGACAGCTCAGCTGACAGCTCCTGATCTCCGATATCTTAAAAACACTCATCATAGCTCAATTCTTATCTTCCTAATAAGAATGTGGCTTGAATACGTGTTTATGACCTCTTAGTAGTTTAGAGATAAGGTTTATTAGATGACAAAGTGACAGTGAAAGTACCAGTCACAAATCTAGACAAAGAGTTAACCATTTGTGATAGAATGGAATATTTTTTAATAAAGACCAATTGAAAAAAATAAGATTTTTAGCCCAAAATGAGTAAAATGAAATCATAAAAAAAATTGCCCCTTTAAGCAATTACAGTAAAATAGAAGCTCTAATAGAGGCTCCGATCTAAAACTATAAAGTTATCTGGTATTTCTTTTTATAACCCTCAAAAATCTCTCTCTACTTGTCTTTGAAGACTGATTTGAATGAAGGAAATATGCAGAGAATGTCCACAAATAGTACAACAAATTCCCAACTGCTACTAGGATAGCATTGTTCCGACAACAAGATCCTAAAATCTTATTTGTCTCTCGGAAAAAATGTGTTGGCTTAAGCTTTCAAAAGCCATCAATCAAAGGGATGTCCTCACCACCTGCCATCACTCCTGGATTTAGTAAAAGTATATTTCTCTGTCTAGCAATTCTTGTTCCAACAGACATATACAAACTTAAAATACTTTGGCTGAAAAAAAATAAAAACAATGTATGCAAAAATATTCATTTTGTTGTCTAAATTTACATTAAATTTCCAGCCTCAAAAAGTTTTGCTTCTGGTCTTTGAGAGCTAAGATTGTCAGGCATGGTTTATCCTTGGATGTTCTACCTATTACTTGGCAAAACCATAAGAGCTTGGCTGATATGACATAAGCCGCCTGTACACATGCTAATCAACCAACTCTTGGATCATTCGTATGATCCCACCTGCACCCTTACAGATAGAACTGGCTAATCAGAGGGTCTGTTTAACAAATTCTGCTAATTTATAGGAGGCAATTGATCATTTTTGCATATAATTTTCTAGTAATGATTGGCAAAATTGGCCACAATGAGCCATTTTTGTCAATTATCTAGCAAGGACAGCTTTATCCAAGTTGTAGTGTCCAAATGGAAGGGGTGAGCATGAGATTTGATAACCCATTTTCTATACCATGAAGACCTATCCGAAAAATGTGGCAGGTAGGGTTATTATTATGATGATGATTGTGTGTAAAATTGGACCTGGGAGCCAAATAGGGGTGCTGAATAGGAGGTGACCGCTGTATCAAAAAAAAGCAGAGAGAGCGTACGATCAAAATATTCTAAAAAAACTGCTAGGGCCAGATCTACTTCTTTTGTGGTCAGTTTGGGAACTGGTGATGCCACTAATACTGTGAGTGTAAGGCTCAAAATAAGCCAGACCTAGGCCAAGGTCAGCTGGCTGGTAGCTCGGTGCGAGTATCTCCCTACGACAGTTGTTCTCCAGAGTGCCAGCAGCACTGTGTAAGATCTGCAGGATGAAAATAATCCATGGGTGTTCAACTACAAGCGTAGGTACCAGTTCTCTATTGCAGCACAAGAGGCAGTAGCATTCCGATTAGGAAAAAATCTTTCCTTCCTCTTTTAGTTTTCTTTGTGGCAGCCAGCCCCCATCAACAACCAGTACAGTGTCCTTGTCATCAACATCATCAGTTACTGCCTCTCCAGCTCAGACTACTCCTCCTCTGCTCCGTTGTCAGTCATTGATAATGGAATATGCATCTAAGAAACAATTATATGCAGCTAGCAATCCAATGGTGTGCAAGCTCAACTCCCACCTGGTCAAGTGGTTGGCGGTGCAGTTTCTGCTGTACCACTTAGTGGATTCCGCTGCCCTTAAGATGGTGTGTGTTCATCACTGAACTTCTGCTGGTTCTGCCACATGATGAACATGATGGAACAGTTTTTTCATGTGCCACTCAAGACTGACGTTAATCAGTAAATGGATAGATACCACCTGAACATCCAGGATCAGTCTGGAGTATGGCCTTTCTCCCGCACATACTCTGTTTCCTGACCATATGGACTTTTTGAGCGGCAGATTGGAACTGGCCTAGATTGTTCTCTCTGTACTTGTTCAGCCTTCAGTGTCATCTCAGAGAGTGTTTTTCAGAACAGCAGGTGGCATCGTCACAAAAATGGACAATGTTTTCCTTCACCAGTGTACAATACATCATATTTGTCAAAACGAATGAGGTATAAATCTGTGAGGATTCTCACGCACATCCAGCTGAGACCAATCGATAGATCTGACATTACAGACGGTGGCTATTTATTGCCAGACCGATGATGCCACTGCCTTCCTACCATCATGTTCCGTAGTGTGTGACTGCTGCTGCTCCCCCTACTGCACTACCATTACACCTGTACAGCTACAAATCTACTGTCTTGTCTGTTAATCTCCCTGTTGTGATGCTACTGCTGTTGCTACTATTGCTGCCACTATTACTCCATCCACACTGTACTGCTGCTCCCCCAAAAAAAGGAGAATCTTTGGACACTTGTTAAGAACTTTTTAGGCAAAAGATTTATTTTGGTTTAGTGACTGCCAATTTTTTGCTTCTATTGACTGTATGACAAAGAGAAAAAAAGATCGAACAAGTTAGATATCAAAAAGAGCTATGCAAATCGATATAAAAATTCCAGTTGCACCTAATTTTCCATTTTTGGTCGATTCGGGCAAATTTGGGGGCCATAAAGAAAAAGAAAACAATTAATAAAAAGATAAAGAAAAAAGTGGAACACTAGAGAGAAAAAAATATACTAAGAGACCTCAGAGCATACAAAAAATTTTCAGACTACTTGGAGCACTTTTGATTCAGATTTTGACTCAACACAATTATTCCTTGAAGTTCAGCATGATAATTATTGAAGACGGGCGTTTCTTTTATTTTTTTCCTTTAAGTTTCAGCTCATCCTTCAGTGGTGCCCTAGACAACCACCTACTTTGCTTACCTCTTCTCTGAACCCTCTTTTCGAGTTCAATGAGAAAATGGATCTTAAATTCCAAAAATGTATGTTGTCATCTGTTTGTTCCCAACTCAAGTGGAAGTTATCCAATAATAAAGCACAGGAGGTACAACCAAATTCTGAGGTTTACTAGGTAATGGAAACTCAAGTGCTGATGGCCAACTTGACCCAAGCAGTAGGAAATTTGGCAGATTAGCTAAAAAACTTTTTTTGCCCTTTATAAACTTTTACTCTGAAGGTGGATTTAAAGGGCCGCAGATCACCCAATGAAGGAGCGAATCGGGTGAAATAATTAGCGGTGCGGACACCTCATTGATCGTTCCAGGGCAGCGGATTGTGCTGTTTAAACAGCACTCTACTGACCAGGAGCAATAATATTGTATGGGGACGAGCGATAGCAACAAAAGCAATAGCAGCAACTAATCCTCATACTGTGGACGTGATCTGCGGCACCTCAACGTCACTTAACGAGCAGCCGACTGTCAGGAAGGAATACTTCCTTCCCGACAATCAGCTTCTCCTCACCCCCGTGTAAATCCACCTTAACTTTTACAGCTGATAAGATACTTACTACTGTACGTAAACATACTATCCTGATTACACCATAACTGAGGCTTCACATGTTTTGTGCTGTCAAAAGTTTTCCATGTTTTATTCTTTTTTAAATTAGAAAAAAATGGGAAGTAAAAAATATAACAATTAAAATTATGGAAATAAAAATAGAACAAAAAGCGTCATTACAATTTAATGAATAGTAAAGCAGTCATATCAAGTAACAAAAGGCTATTACAAAATGTGCAATAAAATATTTTGGATGTGCTCCAGTTTGGAAATTTTAAAAATGTTTGACATTCTCTAATTTTAGCAATTCGTAGGGACCATAATATATTATTTGTATTAGAATAAATGATGCTGCAGTAAAAAGGAAATCTATTTAACATTGATTTGGTAATAATACAGTTAATGTGCAAAAATGATACTTGCATACTATTTGGGTTTGAATGGTTTTAGAAAATCACAGAAAATTTTAATCAGAATGAAAATTTGAGTTTTAACCTGTTAAAAGGGCTGTCTAGTTTAAAAACAAAAATGTATTTTTAACTAGAACATTTTAATGGAAAAGGATCATCTGTTCAGGATCCTCAGCTTTTGACAAAAATACCTCATTCTCGATGACCTGACCAACATTATGTAGCTTACCAAATGATTTGCACAAGCCATGTAATACATGCTTCCTCCTGTGGGGGTGCTGTAGGCAAACTGAACCAGGTTTCCACACTAATTACAGCTGGTCACTGGGTACATTTAGTGATCAGATTATAGTCAAGGTATTCTTCTAACAAAAGGGTTTATATTATTATTATTATTATTATTATTTTAAACTTTAATTTAAACAAATGACCTGGTAATTTTTTTACAGTGAAATGCTGTAGATTTTGTATTGGATAACGCCAGTAATACATGTCGCAATAGGGTACTTGTTGGTCTTAGTCAGAAATAGCTTTACATTTGGGTCCTGTAGCTATGTGCCATTTGTAGAATCTATTTTATAACATCAAAATCATCTTACCATCGTTAAAAAAACATGTAGCTTTCCATGAGGGAGATTACAGTACAGTACAGTAAACAGTCATGCCCTTAGAATAGAACCATTACTCATGTCTTCCAGTCATGCGAAAGATTTCCATTATGTAGGTTATGTAATGTAGCTATAATCGATGGTCCCATTGGGTATAAAACCCACACTATGTAACAAGGCAGATACAAGTTTCGGGGAATGAGGCAATTCTCCACTACATACAGTCATGGCCATAAATGTTGGCACCCCTAAAATTTTTCAAGAAAATTAAGTTTATTCCCTTTGTGTGTATTGGGCTTGACAAAATTATTGGCACCCTTTCAAAATTGTGGATAAATAAGATTGTTTAAAGCAGGTGATGCTCCTTTAAACTCACTGGGGCAAGTAACAGGTGTGGGCAATATAAAAATCACACATGAGAGCAGATAAAAAGGAGAGAAGTTCACTTAGTCTTTGCATTGTGTGAGCCACACTAAGCATGGACAACAGAAAGAGGAGAAGAGAACTGTCTGAGGACTTCAGAACCAAAATTGTGGAAAAATATCAACAATCTCAAGGTTACAAGTCCATCTCCAGAGATCTAGATTTGCCTTTGTCCACAGTGCGCAACATTATCAAGAAGTTTGCAACCCATGGCACTGTAGCTAATCTCCCTGGGCATGGACCGAAGAGAAAAATTGATGAAAGGTGTCAACGCAGGATAGTCCGGATGGTGGCTAAGCAGCCCCAAACAAGTTCCAAAGATATTCAAGCTGTCCTTTAGGCTCAGGGAGCATCAGTGTCAGTGCGAACTATCCGTCGACATTTAAATGAAATGAAACGCTATGGCAGGAGACGCAGGAGTACCCCACTGCTGACACAGAGACATAAAAAAAGTAAGACTACATTTTGCAAAAATTTACTTGAGTAAGCAAAAATCCTTCTGGGAAAATGTCTTGTGGACAGATGAGACCAAGTTAAAGCTTTTTGGTAAAGCACATTATTCTACTCTTTACCGAAAACGGAATGAGGCCTACAATAAAAGAACACAGTACCTACAGTGAAATATGGTGGAGGTTCATTGATGTTTTGGGGTTGTTTTGCTGCCTCTGGCACTGGGTGCCTCGAATGTGTGCAAGGCATCATGAAATCTGAGGATTACCAACGGATTTTGGGTCGCACTGTAGAGCCTAGTGTCAGAAAGCTGGGTTTGAGTCCGAGATCTTGGGTCTTCCAGCAGGACAATGACCCCAAACATACATCAAAAAGCACCTAGAAATGGATGGCAACAAAGTGCTGGAGAGTTCTGAAGTGGCCAGCAATGAGTCCAGATCTAAATCCCATTGAACACCTGTGGAGAGATCTTAAAATTGTTGTTGGGAAAATGCGCCCTTCCAATAAGAAAAACCTGGAGCAGTTTGCTAAGTAAAAGTGGTCCAAAATTCCGGGTGAGAGGTGTCAGAAGCTCATTGATGGTTATATGAAGTGACTGCTTTCAGTTTTTTTCCAAAGGGTGTGCAACCAAATATTCAGTTAAGGGTGCCAATCATTTTGTTTAGCCCATTTTTGGAGTTTGGTGTGAAATTATGTCCAATTTGCTTTTTTCCTCCCTTTTTTGGTTTTGTTCCAATACACACAAAGGAAATAAACATGTGTATAGCGAAACATGTGTTACTGCAATACTTTTCTGTGAGAAATACAGTCAGGTCCATAAATATTGGGACATCGGCACAATTCTAACATTTTTGGCTTTATATACCACCACAATGGATTTGAAATGAAACAAACAAGATGTGCTTTAACTGCAGACTGTCAGCTTTAATTTGAGGGTATTTACATCCAAATCAGGTGAACGGTGCAGGAATTACAGCAGTTTGCATATGTGCCTCCCACTTGTTAAGGAACCAAAAGTAATGGGACACAATAATAATCATAGATCAAACTTTAACTTTTTAATACTTGGTTCCAAATCCTTTGCAGTCAATTACAGGCTGAAGTCTGGAACACATAGACATCACCAGACGCTGGGTTTCATCCCTGGTGATGCTCTGCCAGGCCTCTACTGCAACTGTCTTCAGTTCCTGCTTGTTCTTGGGGCATTTTCCCTTCAGTTTTGTCTTCAGCAAGTGAAATGCATGCTCAATCGGATTCAGGTCCGGTGATTGACTTGGCCATTGCATAACATTCCACTTCTTTCCCTTAAAAAACTCTTCGGTTGCTTTTGCAGTATGCTTTGGGTCATTGTCCATCTGCACTGTGAAGCGCCGTCCGATGAGTTATGAAGCATTTGGCT
This sequence comes from Bufo gargarizans, assembly GCF_014858855.1. NCBI lineage: Eukaryota > Metazoa > Chordata > Amphibia > Anura > Bufonidae > Bufo > Bufo gargarizans. The sequence continues at coordinate 37,311,730 of NC_058081.1, forward strand.
GAATATGAGCAGATAATATTGCCCGAAACACTTCAGAGTTCATCCTGCTGCTTTTGTCAGCAGTCACATCATCAATAAATACAAGAAAACCAGTTCCATTGGCAGCCATACATGCTCACTCCATGACACTACCACCACCATGCTTCACTGATGAGGTGGTATGCTTAGGATCATGAGCAGTTCATTTCCTTCTCCATACTCTTCTCTTCCCATCACTCTGGTACAAGTTGATCTTGGTCTCATCTGTCCATAGGATGTTGTTCCAGAACTGTGAAGGCTTTTTTAGATGTCGTTTGGCAAACTCTAATCTGGCCTTCCTGTTTTTGAGGCTCACCAATGGTTTACATCTTGTGGTGAACCCTCTGTATTCATTTTGGTGAAGTCTTCTCTTGATTGTTGACTTTGACACACAGACACCTACCTCCTAGAGAGTGTTCTTGATCTGGCCAGTTGTTAAGGGTGTTTTCTTCACCAGGGAAAGAATTCTTCAGTCATCCACTACAGTTGTTTACTGTGGTCTTCCAGGTCTTTTAGTGTTGCTGAGCTCACCGGTGCGTTCCTTCTTTCAAGAATGTTCCAAACAGTTGTTTTGGCCGCGCCTAATGTTTTTGCTATCTCTCTGATGGGTTTGTTTTGTTTTTTCAGCCTAATGATGGCTTGCTTTACTGATAGTGACAGCTCTTGGAATCTCATCTGGAGATTTGACAGCAACAGATTGCAAATGCAAATAGCAGACTGGAAATGAACTCTGGACCTTTTATCTGCTCATTGTAATTGGGATAATGAGGGAATAACACACACCTGGCCATGGGACAGCTGAGAAGCCAATTGTCCCATTACTTTTGGTCCCTTAACAAGTGGGAGGCACAGATGCAAACTGCTGTAATTCCTGCACCGTTCACCTGATTTGGATGTAAATACCCTCAAATTAAAGCTGACAGTCTGCAGGTAAAGCACATCTTGTTTGTTTCATTTCAAATCCAATGTGGTGGTGTATAGAGCCAAAAATGTTAGAATTGTGTCAATGTCCAAATATTTATGGACCTAACTGTACTTCATTTTCTTGAAAAATTTCAGGGGTGCCAACATTTACGGCCATGACTGTATAACCTGGCATGTAAAATCCTTGATGTTTTAATGTTGATGGCCCTGCATGTAAAAGGTACATCTCTATGGACAATTCCTTCAAATACTTTGTAATTGTCATCAGTTGTGACGATTAGGTTTTCTCATGAATGTTTTCTATGCCTACAACCAGTGGTATTGTAGTTCTGGCGTTTCTTCTGTGTGAATGTTTTCTGGTTTCATAGAGGAATATGTTTCCCTCTTGTTAAAGATGCCCTCAATCAGGGCTAATTATGTTTTCTCTACTGCTCCAAATTATCTTAATCCTAGGATTTTACATGCATGGAAGAACCCACACTGACACCAGGCAAGGGTCAAAGCAGTTCTCATTTATTACAGGAAATCAAGCAGTTTATAAATACATCAGAGGGGGCATCCCCCCTGAGGCTCGTGGCATTGTTCCATTGGCTAGAATATAAAAACAAGAAAAGAGATAACACTTGGCATCTGCGCATTGTTTTACTAACTCTGGTATGCAAACTATGTAAACATCTAAGTGCAAGCGCCATATTGTAATGGCTTGACACTAACAGCAGTACAGCATACGTCATATATGACACATCAGGGAGGAGGGTCCTCTTGAAACTTGAGTGAATAAGGAGTTAGCTGAGAGCTGGAGGATATTGGGGCCACCTTACTTAATCAAGAATGATATCCACATCTCTATCACTCTCTCATGTTTGTATTCTAGCCTTCAATTTTAAAGAACTATATAACCCCTTTAAAGGAAGTCTGTCACATAATCTGAGTGTTCAAGACCACTCAGATCAGGTTATAGATTGATTGATTGATTGATTGATTGCCCCCCCCCCCCATTACAACGGTACCTCTCTTCTTGGATGGATGGATTTTTTGCTACTGTCATGTCACAGTGCGACACCATAAACTATCATTATAAAAATTGTCATTGTGTAGCCCTAGTCTTAATGTAAGTACCTGAGAGGCCTTGGTTGGTGTCCAGGGGGATACTTTTTTTTTCCTCATGGAGAGCTCCAAGTACAAGTGAGCAGTATTTGGGTAACTGGGAAAAATAGGAGCATTATACAGAGACATTTGTAAGTATTCTTTCCTTTTGGAAGAAGGACTGATTTGCATGTCTCTCTCACACAGAATCAAATTCCTCAAATTCAGCCCAAAATGATTTTTTTTTTTAAAATTAATTAATGTGTAGCTTTTCATAGGTACTTACTAGTGTTGGGCTTGAATATTCGAATAGCAAATATTATTCGCGAATACCGGCACTTTGAGAATTCGAGAATATTTAGAATATAGTGATATATATTCGGAATTTCAAATATTCTAGATTTTTGGGGGCCAATGAGAAGGCTGCAATGTCTTTGTCTGAGCTTCGCAACCAATAGGAAAGTTGCCTGCCCCTTACTATATAAGAACCTCCCCAGCAGCCCTTGTATGCAGTATTTTGCAGATCTGAGAGAGAGAGAGCAGTGACATTGCTGTGCTCTCTGCTTTCCTGTGTCATTGCATTAGATAGTTAGCTCATATATATATAATACAGTTAGTTAGTGGAAGATAGTCAGTGTAGGTTAGATAGTGATATAGTGTAACTGATAGGTTCTGCTGTCTATACATACATAGTGCTGTGATGTCACAAGTTCACGACAATACTTAGTGCACCAATCAGTAAAAAGTAGTCTGACCTGTTAAAATTTGAAGTTGTACGTATTGCGTCAAAATATTCGCATCATTGGTGATGATTTCACAATCGCGAACATATTGAGGCACTCTATCGGCATATAAAGCTATTTTAACCACTTCAGCCCCGCTAGGTGAAACCCCCTTCATGACCAGAGCACTTTTTACACTTCGGCACTACACTCCTTTCACCGTTTATCGCTCGGTCATGCAACTTACCATACAAATGAATTTTACCTCCTTTTCTTCTCACTAATAGAGCTTTCATTTGGTGGTATTTTATTGCTGCTGACATTTTTACTTTTTTTGTTATTAATCAAAATGTAACGATTTTTTTGCAAAAAAATGAAATTTTTCACTTTCAGTTGTAAAATTTTGCAAAAAAAACGACATCCATATATACATTTTTCGCCAAATTTATTGTTCTACATGTCTTTGATAAAAAAAAATGTTTGGGCAAAAAAAAAATGGTTTGGGTAAAAGTTATAGCATTTACAAACTATGGTACAAAAATGTGAATTTCCGCTTTTTGAAACAGCTCTGACTTTCTGAGCACCTGTCATGTTTCCTGAGGTTCTACAATGCCCAAACAGTAGAAAACCCCCACAAATGACCCCATTTCGGAAAGTAGACACCCTAAGGTATTCGCTGATGGGCATAGTGAGTTCATAGAACTTTTTATTTTTTGTCACAAGTTAGCGGAAAATGATGATGATTTTTATTTTTTATTTTTTCCTTACAAAGTCTCATATTCCACTAACTTGCGACAAAAAAATAAAAAATTCTAGGAACTCACCATGCCCCTCACAGAATACCTTGGGGTGTCTTCTTTCCAAAATGGGGTCACTTGTGGCGTAGTTATACTGCCCTGGCAATTTAGGGGCCCAAATGTGTGAGAAGAACTTTGCAATCAAAATGTGTAAAAAATGACCGGTGAAATCCAAAAGGTGCACTTTGGAATATGCGCCCCTTTGCCCACCTTGGCATCAAAAAAGTGTCACACATCTGGTATCGCCGTACTCAGGAGAAGTTGGGGAATGTGTTTTGGGGTGTCATTTTACATATACCCATGCTGGGTGAGAGAAATATCTTGGCAAAAGACAACTTTTCCCATTTTTTTATACAAAGTTGGCATTTGACCAAGATATTTTTCTCACCCAGCATGGGTATATGTAAAATGACACCCCAAGACACATTCCCCAACTTCTCCTGAGTATGGCGATACCACATGTGTGACACTTTTTTGCAGCCTAGATGCGCAAAGGGGCCCAAATTCCTTTTAGGAGGGCATTTTTAGACATTTGGATCCCAGACTTCTTCTCACGCTTTAGGGCCCCTAAAAAGCCAGGGCAGTATAAATACCCCACATGTGACCCCACTTTGGAAAGAAGACACCCCAAGGTATTCAATGAGGGGCATGGTGAGTTCCTAGAATTTTATTTTTTTTGCATAAGTTAGCGGATATTGATTTTTTTTTGTTTTTTTCTCACAAAGTCTCACTTTCCGCTAACTTAGGACAAAAATTTCAATCTTTCATGGACTCAATATGCCCCTCACGGAATACCTTGGGGTGTCTTCTTTCCAAAATGGGGTCACATGTGGGGTATTTATACTGCCCTGGCTTTTTAGGGGCCCTAAAGCGTGAGAAGTCTGGAATATAAATGTCTAAAAACGTTTACGCATTTGGATTCCGTGAGGGGTATGGCGAGTCCATGTGAGATTTTATTTTTTGACACAAGTTAGTGGAATATGAGACTTAGTAAGAAAAAACAAAAACAAAAACAAACAAAAATTGATTTTTTACGGATGCATGGATACATGGATCGGATCCACAAAAAGCATACGGACGTCTGAATGGAGCCTTACAGGGGGGTTATCAATGACAGGGGGTGATCAGGGTAATCAGGGTGATCACCCCCCTGTCACTGATCACCCCCCCTGTAAGGCTCCATTCAGACATCCGCATGATTTTTTACGGATCCATGGATACATGGATCGGATCCACAAAACGCATGCGGACGTCTGAATGGAGCCTTACAGGGGGGTTATCAATGACAGGGGGTGATCAGGGTAATCAGGGTGATCACCACCCTGTCACTGATCACCCCCCCTGTAAGGCTCCATTCAGACATCCGCATGATTTTTTACAGATCCATGGATACATGGATCGGATCCACAAAACGCATGCGGACGTCTGAATGGAGCCTTACAGGGGGGTTATCAATGACAGGGGGTGATATGGGTAATCAGGGTGATCACCCCCCTGTCACTGATCACCCCCCCTGTAAGGCTCCATTCAGACATCCGCATGATTTTTTACGGATCCATAAAACGCATGCGGACGTCTGAATGGAGCCTTACAGGGGAGTTATCAATGACAGGGGGGTGATCAGGGAGTGTATATGGGTGATCACCCGCCTGTCATTGATCACCCCCTGTAAGGCTCCATTCAGACGTCCGCATGTGTTTTGCGGATCCGATCCATGTATCCATGGATCCGTAAAAATCATGCGGACGTCTGAATGGTGCCTTACAGGGGGGTGATCAATGATGGGGGTGATCAATGACAGGGGGTGATCAGGGAGTGTATATGGGTGATCACCCGCCTGTCATTGATCACCCCCCTGTAAGGCTCCATTCAGACGTCCGTATGCTTTTTGCGGATCCGATCCATGTATCCGTGGATCCGTTAAAATCATACGGACGTCTGAACGGAGCCTGACAGGGGGGTGATCAATGACAGGGCGGTGATCAATGGCAGGGGGGTGATCAGGGAGTTTAGATGGGGTGATCATGGGTGATCAGGGGTTTATAAGGGGTTAATAAGTGACGGGGGGGGGGTAGTGTAGTGTAGTGTAGTGTGGTGTTTGGTGCGACTGTACTGACCTACCTGAGTCCTCTGGTGGTCGATCCTAACAAAAGGGACCACCAGAGGACCAGGTAGGAGGTATATTAGACGCTGTTATGAAAACAGCGTCTAATATACCTGTTAGGGGTTAAAAAATTCGGATCTCCAGCCTGCCAGCGAGCGATTGCCGCTGGCAGGCTGGAGATCCACTCGCTTACCTTCCGTTCCTGTGAGCGCGCGCGCCTGTGTGCGCGCGTTCACAGGAAATCCCGGCCCTCGCGAGATGACGCGTATATGCGTCGTCGTGCGCAGGGCTGCCACCTCCGGACCGCACATCTGCGTTAGGCGGTCCGGAGGTGGTTAATATTCTGCCGTGCCAACCATTCTCTCCAGTCTCAGGAAACTTCTAGCAGCTTCAAAAACATATAGCTATAGTGACCCACGCCTGTATTTTGAGCACATTGCACAAATATTACATTACAGATTTTTCACGATCAAGAAAAAAATCTCAAACTTGTGAATTCTCAAATATATGATGAATATTCTACCAAATATTCACAAAATCTCACAAATTCAAATATTGCCCCTGCTGCTCATCACTAGTACTTACCAGTAGAGTTGAGCAAACCCGAACTGTAAAGTTCGAGTTTGTACCGAACTTTAGGGTTTTCGGCAGCCGAACATTTACGTAAAAGTTCGGGTTCGGTGTTCGGCGCTTTCTTGGCGCTTTTTGAAAGGCTGCAAAGCAGTCAATCAACAAGCGTCATACTACTTGCCCCAAAAGGCCATCACAGCCATGCCTACTATTGACATGGCTGTGATTGGCCAACTGCAGCATGTGACCCAGCCTCTATTTAAGCTGGAGTCACGTAGCGCCGCCCGTCACTCTGCTCGGATTAGTGTAGGGAGAGGCTGCAGCTGCTGTGATGGAGAGATCAGGGAGAAATCTTATCAAGAACTGGTTTATGTACTCAGCGATCTACAGAAAAAGGGTTTTGTGGGTGCAGTGCACAATTTTTTAAGCCTTCCCTGAGCCAACTACTGCTGAAAACAAACTTTTTTTTTTTCATTTCATCAATATCAATACCTGATCGGCAACCATTTTATGCAACAATAGTGCACCCACCAAGGCTATCTGCAAGTCCAGAAATACAGCTTTGGCATACTGGGGTGAAAAAACCCTCTAATATACTACACATCTGGGATTAGACAAGCATAAGTGACTGTCACATTTAGGCCTTAAATACGGCTTTGGCATACTGGGGTGAAATTTTTTTACTGCCCTAAATTGAAAATTTATTATTTTCAATTGTCGGGTGACATTTTACCATTTTTGGCAAATACAAACCCCTGCTGTGCCTGGGTGACAGGGGTCTAAATCTCTCAAAATCCTCTGTTCTATTGCTGGGTGACATGAACCCCCTTTTGCCGTGAATGAACCCCTGCTGTGCCTGGGTGACAGGGAACTAAATTTAGTGAAAACATCTGTTACTGATCGGAAGATGCGCGACTACAAGCGCACGCTGATGATAGCATTCCCACCTGACAGCGGGGGCACAGTGGAAGCACAAGGCAAAGGCAGAGGAGGAGGAAGAGGTCGCCAACGCAGCTGGGGCACCGCCAGCACCTGAGAAGGCAGGGTAAGCATGGCCCAAATGTGGAAATGCTTTGTCAGCCTTGGAGGTGCTGACCTGCCCTGCAGCCAGTGTGTATTGTGAACGGGTGTTTAGCACGGCAGAGAGCATTATCACAGGCCGCAGCCAATGTGGACAAGCTTACGTTTATTAAAATGAACCAGGCATGGATACCACAGGACTTGTCCGTACCTTGTGCAGAATAGACATTTATACCAGCCTCATCCATCCATTTTTGTACTCAAGTGCACTTATTCTTAGTTTTATTTTGTTATGTGTCCCAATCAATTTAAAAATAAAAAATAACACAAATCAGTGTTGGCTACCTATTCCTCCTCCACCGCCGCTTCCATCTACACCACCACGTCAACCTACACCGCCATATCCACCGCCTCCTCCTCCTAGATCCAGATTGTTATTTTAAATTTTTCTGTATTTTATTTTAAGCAATTTCCCTATCCACATTTGTTTGCAGAACAGTTGTCATGCTCTTAAGCACATTTTGATGCCTTTTGCAGCCCTCTAGCCCTGTCCAGGACAATTTTAGAGCCATTTTAGTGCCCAAAAGTTCAGGTCCCCATTGACTTCAATGGGGTTCAGGGTCAAGTTCGGGTCCCAAACCCAAACCCAAACCCAAACCTCCAGGTGACCGCTCAACTCTACTTACCAGTCCTCAGTACAGAGTGGGATACAAAATGCTTTTGTGAGCTGCCTTGGATGAGGCTTAGAGGAGATACTGGCTCTCCTTAAGGAGACCAGATGTATATGAATACTCAGCAGCAACCCTCTATGGGGAAACAATATGCAAAGAAATATCTTCCCGAAAAAAAAGAGATGCAGCTTGCTAGTCCCCCAACTAAGCTGTCTCTGAAAAAATGTATGACTTGGCTTTTTCCTGTGTCATGCTCCAAGGCTCACTGAAAAGTCAAACATTGACTCAAAGAGAGCCACTTCCAATAGGTGGTGACAGCGAGATATCTCTTTGCATATTGCTTCCCATGGAGCACTGCCACTAAATCTCCATACACAGGTCTCCTTAAGAAGAGAAGGTTCCTCCTGAAAGCTGGTCTATTCTTTAGAACTATGCTTTTCATGCCAGTAATGTTGGAAACCATTAAGGTTAAAACGTTCTTCCACCTTTAAATGTCCCATGTTTGGTGCTCTCTTGCAAAGTCCAAATGAGCAGTTCTGTGGCATTCAAGGAGATGAGGTCTTTGAAGACGATTTTTGTTTTTGAAGCCCTTCAGTCTCAGATGCCGTCTGATGGTTATAGGGCTGCAGTCAGCTCCAGTAAGGGCCTTAATTTGGGTCGAGGATTGTCCAGTGTCTTGACGGACAGCCAATTGGATCCTCCGGCTCAGTGCTGATGACATTTTTTTAGGTCTTCCACTTGACTTTTTTGTTCCATAACCCTCAGGATCATTTAAGAAATTTCAAATGACTGTCTTACCGCGTCCCACCTCAGCAGCCATGGCGCGCTGTGAGAGACCCTGCTTATGCAGTTCAACAACCCGACCACGTTCAAAAAGGGAGAGTTTTTTTGCCTTTGCCATCACAACGTGTGACTACCTGACAGAAAATGACAATGAATCCACATCTTTGCACAGATTTGGCCTTTTAAAGGCTTGTGGTCCTAAACTTTGGATCAGCTGAAAAACAGCCTGTTTCAGTTTAATCGTTATTTTCTATTAATTGAATGTTAAAAAAATGTTTTGTCTCACTCCCATTTCTTCTTGTTGCATGTTGAAGCTCTATTTGGAACCTTGTTAAGATCCAACAATGTAAAATATGATTTTTTAGCCATTTTCCAAGTGGTCTTATACTTTTGATCAGGACTGTACATGGGAGCATTTCAGTCTATTTTTTATTTTTTTTAAAGAAAAACAGCCCTCTATGCAGGATCTGTTCTTCTGACAGAGCAGGGGAACTTAAAATGAAATGGTGATGTTACTGGTCTAGGAAGAGGCCTCTTCAAACAACTGATCAGCGATGGTGCCAGTAGTTGGACCCCCGACGATCAGATATTGATGACCTATCCCGCTGATAGGTCATCAATATTGTACTCGAGGAAAACCCCTTTAACACTCTGATAAGTTAACTCTGAAGTTTGTGTGAAATAATAAAGGGGCACTTTGCCAGATTTCCAAAACCTGCACTAGTAAAAATTTGCAGCCATAGTGCCAAACTGCGCCCACTTAAAGGGGTTGTGCCATTACTAATTCTCTATCCACTAGAAAGGGTATTAGTGTCTGATCGGTGAAGGTCCAACTTTTGGGGCCCCCGCCAGTTGTGAGTACAGGCGCCATTTATTACCAGTTGCGGGCGTGGTCCCGGCACAGGCTATCACTATCCAATCAGCGCTGCCAGTGTCATACTCCCAACTGGTAACACCAAACAGAACCTTTATTGCAAACTGCGGGCACTCCGTAGAGTCATACGAATAGATGCTCTAGAGTTGTTATTACATGAGGAATGAAATTAGCTTCTAATAAAACCATATCAGGCGACGTGTGAGGTCACCTTAAACATTTTGTGTCAAGATAAACATTGCTACGTCTGTAGGCACAGAGGATTATCCTTTTTGCTCTAAAATTAAAAGTTTGCCACTTTTTAAGCCAAATTCTAATGTGAGTGTTGTTTTTATAAAGATGCAGAACTAAATGGCAGAAAACCGCTTAGGATAGGACCACACAGCACAGTCGGAGCCACAATTGGCTCTTGCTTATTAATGAAAACTGCATTGTTAATGGCCACACGGTATTAAAGCTGCCGTGAGGCCATTAACAACGCAGACCGACTAAACAGTCAACCGCACCGTGTGGTTGTACTCATCTATATCCTAAAACCTATGGGATCCAGAAGGAATCCATACCTATAACACAGACAACAAAAAGGAGATTCTCACCCAGCTTCTAAACTTTTGAAGAAGACCACAGTATCAGAAGGTGAGACCCCCTGAGCTGTCAGGACAAGGGGTGCAGGGGTCACTGCGCTTTTCCACACATTTGTTTAAATGATTTTTGTACCTTTTTCTTTTGTTAAATGTGTTTGTATTTTATTATTTGACTGTTTTTTTTGGTTTTTATACCTTACATAGTTAGGATCAATTTGCGATCCGCAAAACACAGACACCGGCCATGTGCGTTCCGCATTTTGCAGACTGCACATGGCCGGCACATTAATAGAAATGCCTTTTCTTGTCCGTGTCTGCCGACAAGAATAGGACATCTTCTATTTTTTGCGGAACGGAAGTGAGGATGCAGACAGCACACTGTGTGCTGTCTGCATCTTTTTTGGCCCCATTGAAAATGAACACACCGTTGCGGAACGGATCCGGATCCATTTTGCGGACGTGTGAATGGACCCTAAATAAATACCATATTTTTTGCTTTATAAGACGTACCCGATGATAAGATGCACCCCAGGTTTAAGAGGAGGAAAATAAGAAAAAAAAAAATTTTTTTATCAGACCTTATATCAGATCCTCAGATCAGACCCCCATAAATATCATGACATAATATCAGGCCCCCATAAATATCAGGACATAAGATCAGACCCCCATATCAGGACATCACATCAGACCTCCATGTCAGAACCCCATCAGACCTCAGATCTGCCTAAAATGTCAGACCCCCATTACACCTCAGATCAGCCTTCAATGTTAGACCCCCATCAGACCTCAGATCTGCCCACAATGTCAGATCCCCATTAGACCTCAGAGCAGCCTTCAATGTTAGACCCCCTTTAGACCTCAGATCTGCCCACATTGTCAGACCCCCATCAGACCTCAGATCAGCCATCAGTGTTAGACCCCATCAGACCTCATATCAGATCCTCAGATCAGGCCCCCATAAATATCATGACATAAGATCAGGCCCCCATATCAGGACATCACATCAGCCTCCATGTCAGAACCCCATCAGACCTCAGATCTGCCCACAATGTCAGGCCCCCATTACACCTCAGATCAGCCTTCAATGTTAGACCCCCTTTAGACCTCAGATCTGCCCACATTGTCAGACCCCCATCAGACCTCAGATCAGCCATCAGTGTTAGACCCCATCAGACCTCATATCAGATCCTCAGATCAGGCCCCCATAAATATCAGGACATAAGATCAGGCCCCCATATCAGGACATCACATCAGCCTCCATGTCAGAACCCCATCAGACCTCAGATCTGCCCACAATGTCAGACCCCCATTACACCTCAGATCAGCCTTCAATGTTAGACCCCCTTTAGACCTCAGATCTGCCCACATTGTCAGACCCCCATCAGACCTCAGATCAGCCATCAATGTTAGACCCCATCAGACCTCAGATCAGATTAAAATAAAAACCTCCTCTTACCTGTCCTGCGCCACTGCTCCTCTTCATCTCCGGCAGAAGTTGCGCTCCCCTGTCTTCCCGGCCTGCGCTGCTCTGTCACCTGACTGTGTGCAGCGTCAGGTCATAGTGCGCGCACTACGTTATGACGCGGTACGCGGTCAGGACAGTGAAGCGCTGGCCCCAGCAAGGAAGACCGGGGAGGGTGAGTACTACAAGCACTTGCGGCGCTTCGCTCCCAACTCCCAGCATCTAATTCATACTAGTGAGCGCTTCCGTACTGGAAGCGCTTACTAGTATTCGCTTTATAAGACGCACAACCATTTCCCCCCCTACTTTTGGGGGGGAAAAATGTGTCTTATAAAGAGAAAAATAGGGTAAGTTCATCAAGTTCAACCAAGGGATAGGTGGGGGAGCGAATCCTGGAAGGAAGTGAGACTCAGATTTCTACACGTTTTCATAAGCATTAATGTAATTTACTTTTAAGAATTCATCTAAATCCTTTTTGAAACTGTCCACTGTTCCTGCTGTGACCACGTCCTGAGGAAGTCTATTCCACAGATTCACAGTTCTTACAGTAAAGTAGCTTTGACGTTTCCGGAGACAGAACTTTTTCCTCTTCAGTCGGAGGCGGCGCCCCCTTGTCTTTTGAGGGCATTTTAGATGGAACAGTTTTTCTCTGTATTTTTTGTATGGCCCATCTATATATTTGTATAGGTTAATCGTGTCCCCCCATAGACATCTCTTCTCAAGACTAAATAAATGTAATTCTTTAAATCTTTCTTCATAACTAAGACCCTCCATGCCCCTGATCAGTTTAGTCGCTCTCCTCTGTACTTTTTCCAGCTGCAGTGCTTCCTTTCTATGGACTGGTGCCCAGAACTGAACTGCGTATTCCAGATAACGCCTGAGAGAATGTACAAGAAAAGAAAAGGGGAGATTTATAGTTTTATTAAAACCGATGTAAATAAAAACGACTTAGTTGCCCTAACAACCTATCAGATCCACCTTCCGTGAAGACTGGAATTTAATTAGTTGCTATGGCCCATGGGTAACTAAGCCAGTTTTCTTTTACACGGGTTTTGATAAATCGCCCCCTTTTTTTAGTTTTTTTTTTGCTAGCACAAATTACTTTCTCTTGCCATTAGATTTTTTTAAATATATCGAATATATAGCTTACGGCCACCGGGGGCAAGCAGAAGGTGCGGCGTGGCCCACGTTCTTTTATTTGTGTTTATGTTTTTGTTTTGCTGAGTTATAACTCAGTGATAAAATCTGACACTGGGAAAGTTGGGTAATAACTCGCGATCTACACTGAGTTATTACCCAGCTTTTCCAGTGTCAGATATTATCACTGACTTACTACATAATTATTACATAATATTCTCTATATTGCTATATATTAGTTTTTTTAGAATATTCGTAATATTCTAAAAAACTAATATATGGCAATATAGCGAATATTATGTAATAATTATGTAGTAAGTCAGTGATAATATCTGACACTGGAAAAGCTGGGTAATAACTTAGTGTAGATCGTGAGTTATTACCCAGCTTTCCCAGTGTCAGATATCCTTCTAGTGTAGATCACAAATATTCTAATTGCGAATATTTTAATTGCGAATTTTCCTTGCAAAAGGCTACACCAATAAGCTTGTCATAAGACTCAGTATAATATTCTTGTCAGAAGACTATGAAACCAATAGAGGGCGCTACTGAGTTATGAACAGCGCCCTCTATTGGTTTCATAGTTTTCTGACAAGAATATTTGTCTTGTCATAAGACTGTGAAACCAATAGAGGGCGCTGTTCATAACTTAGTAGCGCCCTCTATTGGTTTTCATAGTCTTATGACAGCTGAAAAACAAGGCAGATTCTGCTAATTTGCATGTCTTTCCCATATGCCCATGTTTATGCAAATGAGTTTATACATGACAAAACTGTGTAGAAAGGTTATTGAATATTATGTTAGGACAATCGGAAAACTTTTTGTCGCCCTAATGATATTGATCTAGGTGCGCAGGTCCACCCAAGCCATCCAACACATGCAAAATAGCTTTGAGGTTTACTGGTTCTCAGTCAGATGAGAGCTGGTTTGGAATGTCTCATAGTGCACAAGGCTGCCATTGTAAGGTATGCCTGACTGTTATCTGTTTCATGGATAGGTGGATGGCTTACATATACTTGTCTTTTGGCACACAGCCTTTGTGTGGTTGTACGTAATAGGAGTCTAAGATGCATCCAGCCATTCTGATGGGGTTTTAATCAATTTCTAACTTCGATTTATGAACCAGATATTCTCTTCTGAGCAGAGGGTGCCTGATTGACTTCCATTGTGCTCGGCAGAGTACACGAACATAGCAATGTGTTTGGGCTGAACACCGGAATACTTTGGTGCTCGCTCATCACTATTAGTAATGAATTGTATCTGCTCTCTCCGTGGGGAGCCTGTCTGTCACTGACTCATAGATTCTGCATGATCTTCGCGTGGCTGCAAACTCAGTGAGGACATTTAGAAACGTCCTTGAAGAGTCATATGTGAACCTACTAGTTTATAGGATAGCGGAAGGGATGGTATAAAACAAAGTATTCTAGCTGGTCTTTGTGGGGTCCAGGAGTCAAGAAGTGAAAGTCAGCTACCCCTGCTTCAGGCTACCCCTCTCCACTGTGATACCTGAGGTGGGCACAATGAGGAAAGAGAAGATCAGAAGAGACATCACTAAGAGTAAGAGTTGTTGTGTGGTGCTGTATTCTCCTGTATGACTAGTAGCATTGTATGTAATGTCCATCCAAATATGTATTTAGTAGTGCTGGGGGAGGAGATGGCTTGAGAATTTGGAGCAGCCTAATTTACCTTTTTGCTTTAGGCAGCAGACAAGCTAGAAGTGAATCTGCCCTACCCTATCATTATCATCCAAATTCCTTAACCTCATGGCTGATTTCCCATCATTCTGTGTGATGACCGGGCCCCGGAGATGATTTGTCTTGGTGTCTTCACCGTATCGTCCAGAAGCTGCAGCAGGAGACATCACTATGGACGTTATACTAGAGACATGGAGCTCCCAGTACTGCCCAGTGTAAAGATATATTATATATCACACGTCTCCCTAATGGTGCAGAGTCCCCCCATGTGTGCGCCCCCAGCTCAGTCCATCCCTCTGCATCATCAGTGAGGTTACTCCTTACCTGTTCCTCCACATGGGGGTGCAGTACATGATGAATGGTGGAGGCTGAGTGTGTGATTACACAAGAGTCCTGCACCCCTTGTCCTGATAGCTTAGGGGGTGTCATCTTCTGATACTGAGATCTCATCCATGTAAATATATTTCTGTGTGTGATATAAAGTATTGAAAACCCATAATAAATTCAAGGTTGTACTATTTTATAGTATGGTTTACTAGTTATTTAAATAATTTTGAGGCTTAATTTTGGAAAATGGGATTTTATTTGTATACTTAAAGGGATTCTGTCACCAGGTTTCACCTGTTTAAGATAAAAATATGTTCAGGGTGCCTTCACGATTCCAAATGTGGTCTTATAAATGTAATCTGTAGGCTCATTTTGCTTAAAAAAAACGCTATTACTAACCTGTCAGTCAAAAAAATAAGGTGCCTACGTGGCATTGATTCAGCAAGGTGCTGATAGCATTCTTTAGAAATGTTGGCCCATATTGATAGGATAGCATCTTGCAGTTGATGGAGATTTGAGGGATGCACATCCAGGGCACGAAGCTCCCGTTCCACCACATCCCAAAGATGCTCTATTGGGTTGAGATTTGGTGACTGTGGGGGCCATTTTAGTACAGTGAACTCATTGTCATGTTCCAGAAACCAATTTGCAAATTGTAGCCTCTTTTTCCTATTTGTAGTGGAGACGGTGGGGTCTTCTGCTGTTGTAGCCCATCCGCCTCAAGGTTGTGCGTGTTGTGGCTTCACAAATGCTTTGCTGCATACCTCGGTTGTAACGAGTGGTTATTTCAGTCAACGTTGCTCTTCTATCAGCTTGAATCAGTCGGCCCATTCTCCTCTGACCTCTAGCATCAACAAGGCATTTTCACCCACAGGACTGACGCATACTGGATGTTTTTCCCTTTTCACACCATTCTTTGTAAACCCTAGAAATGGTTGTGCGTGAAAATCCCAGTAACTGAGCAGATTGTGAAATACTCAGACCGGCCCGTCTGGCACCAACAACCATGCCACGCTCAAAATTGCTTAAATCACCTTTCTTTCCCATTCTGACATTCAGTTTGGAGTTCAAGAGATTGTCTTGACCAGGACCACAACCCTAAATGCATTGAAGCGACTGCCATGTGATCGGTTCACTAGATAATCGCATTAATGAGAAATAGAACAGGTGTTCCTAATAATTATTTAGGTGAGTGTATAATATATAGCTTATGGTCACCGAAAAAGGGTCTTAAAGTTGCAGTGTGTCCAGCATCCTTTTACTTGTTTTCTTTGTTTGTGTTTTTTACACATTGTGCCCCCCATGAGTTCATACAAGACCTCTAGAGGCATATTACATTTTTTTAATTGATGATTGTAACGGACCATTTCAGCAGACAAGGGGTTAAAAACCGTTTAGGCGATATGCCCCTTTCCAAGAGACAGGCACAGCTACTGCAGAACACCAACCTCCCGAACTGGATACAAAATAGCACTCCAAACTGGAACCTCGCGAATAGCTGTCGGCAGAAGAACAGGAAAAGCGTATCAGTCAGCTTACACTCCTGGCAATCAGTCTCCAACAGCATACAGGGAATCCCCCCAATAACGAGACAAGGCTTCGTGTTGAGGGTCAAGCAGTGATCTGACTGTACTTCAAGTACAGCCTCTTTTATTGATAGAAACCAAACATAGTACTGCCCACAGGGTTTTGAAATCCAACCAATCAGTAATTCACAACACACACAATGTAAATACAGCAACCAATCGTTCCCGCCCCCTAGAGGACCAGAAGGGAGACTGCGACACAGAACAGATACAACATATCCCCACAATGCATCATGGTTTCCTCCTCTCTGCCTGGAAGACGACCGAAGACAATCCAATTATCTCTCAGGACAAAGGGGAGATCACCAATACACATGTGGAGACAACAGGACAGACATCACCATTTAAACACACAATGGGACAATAAGACAATAGAACCACACCCTGCATATTCCTCCCAAGCTGACAAGTTACACTTATTATAAGTTGTTACAACTTTGTGAGGTTACATTGTCCATACATATAACTTACATCAATTTAAACAGTATAACTTGGGGGACAAACCAATCCAAAATTCCCTGGAATAGGTTCAGGGGTTTAAAAGTTACTATGGGCCATAATCCTGAGGCAAGAGGCTTTTAAACAGCCCCCTCCAAAACCCAGTGGCGAGGTTGGTTTCGCCACACATCTCCCCCCCCCCCCCCCCCCAGGGAAGACTAACCAGATACCTGACCTCACGCCGGTCGGTACCTGAGTTAGTCTGGCAGGCCACCCACAACAAAATACTGGACCTGCTGAATTTCGTAGCCTGTCTCTGTCCAGTGAATCCACCAAGATTATATTTGTAGCTGGTACTCCCGGTCTCTGAGTTGCTCCCTGGCTTGGAGTGGAGGTTGCTTTGTGGGCAGGGATCAGCGGTACTCTGCCCTGGTGCCAGCGTTACCACGGAAGAAGCCTGGTTGGAGTCTGGTTGTTGGAGGGGGAAACTGACTGTCTCCCCTTTGGCTAAACAGCCCTGTTGCTGGGGGACAGGACCGACTGTCCCTACCCCCTGTGCTGTAAGTGCAGAGACCACGGTCCCATCTGCACAGTTGTGGGGCTTACTGTCTCCCCCTGGTGCGTTAAGCTGCCGCTGGGAAGAGGGGGTAACGTGCTCCTCTCCCATACATACTTCCAGCCGCTGGGGAGGGCGACCGACCGCCTCCGCTCCCAATACAGTGTCCTGCTGCTGGGGAAAGGAGACTGGGCTCTCTATTCCCTGTAGGACACTCTGCCGCTGGGGGGACAGGACCGACTGTCTCTGCCCCCTGTAACTCCGCCTGCCACTGGGGAATGGAGACTGGGCTCCCAACTCCCAAAAAATCATGCTGCCGCTGGGGGGTAGGAACAACTACCTCTGCCCCCTATAACTCAGCCTGCCGCTGGGGAGGGAGGACGTTGCTCTCCTCTCCCTGCACCCCACACTGCCCTCCCGGCATATCACTCTGCTGCTGGGGGGCAGGAACAACTACCTCTGCCCCCTGCAACTCAGCCCGCCGCTGGGGAGGGAGGGAGGCCGCTGCTCTCCCCTCCCTGCACTTCACACCGCCGCTGGGGAATGGAGACCAGGCTCCCAATTCCCAAAAAATCATGCTGCTGCTGGGGGGCAGGAACAACTACCTCTGCCCCCTGTAACTCAGCCTGCCGCTGGGGAGGGAGGCCGCTGCTCTCCCCTCCCTGCACTTCACACCGCCGCTGGGGAATGGAGACCAGGCTCCCAATTCCCAAAAAATCATGCTGCTGCTGGGGGGCAGGAACAACTACCTCTGCCCCCTGTAACTCAGCCTGCCGCTGGGGAGGGAGGCCGCTGCTCTCCCCTCCCTGCACTTCACACTGCCGCTGGGGAATGGAGACTGGGCTCCCACTGTCCCGCAACCGTAACTTCTGATGGAGGTCCACCCAACGTGGCAGCTGACCGTCACCTTCTGCCCAGTATAGTAGGGTCTTAGACACTAGACGCCTCACGAACTTCACGTATTTCTCAGCTGGATTGGGTCCGAAGAAGTTCAGCCGCAACCACATCATACGGTCAAATTCCTCCACAGAGTATCTGTACTCCACTGCTGGTTCCATCCTGGTGCTTTTAGGGTCACTGTACTGAGACATGCGTTGCCCTTAAATTGTAGAATCCACAGAAATGGTGTCTCCTGTAGCTGTCCTTCTGGCTGTAGGAACGATCCCACTGCTGCCACCAATGTAACGGCACCGTTTCAGCAGACAAGGGGTTAAAAACCGTTTAGGCGATATGCCCCTTTCCAAGAGACAGGCACAGCTACTGCAGAACACCAACCTCCCGAACTGGATACAAAATAGCACTCCAAACTGGAACCTCGCGAATAGCTGTCGGCAGAAGAACAGGAAAAGCGTATCAGTCAGCTTACACTCCTGGCAATCAGTCTCTAACAGCATACAGGAAATCCCCCCAATAACGAGACAAGGCTCCGTCTTGAGGGTCTAGCAGTGGTCTGACTGTACTTCAAGTACAGCCTCTTTTATTGATAGAAACCAAACATAGTACTGCCCACAGGGTTTTGAAATCTAACCAATCAGTAATTCACAACACACACAATGTAAATACAGCAACCAATCGTTCCCGCCCCCTAGAGGACCAGAAGGGAGACTGCGACACAGAACAGATACAACATATCCCCACAATGCATCATGGTTTCCTCCTCTCTGCCTGGGAGACGACCGAAGACAATCCAATTATCTCTCAGGACAAAGGGGAGATCACCAATACACATGTGGAGACAACAGGACAGACATCACCATTTAAACACACAATGGGACAATGGGACAATAGAACCACACCCTGCATATTCCTCCCAAGCTGACAAGTTACACTTATTATAAGTTGTTACAACTTTGTGAGGTTACATTGTCCATACATATAACTTACATCAATTTAAACAGTATAACTTGGGGGACAAACCTATCCAAAATTCCCTGGAATAGGTTCAGGGGTTTAAAAGTTACTATGGGCCATAATCCTGAGGCAAGAGGCTTTTAAACAGCCCCCTCCAAAAGCCAGTGGCGAGGTTGGTTTCGTCACAATGATTTATTGACATATTAGCCCTGGTTACAGGGGGAATACAGCCTCAGACCCCTTACTGCAGAGCAGTGGCGGATTACAGTAGGGACGTTCGGGTCGGCACCCCAAGGCCCAGCACCGCTGAGGGGCCCAACGGCGACCTAAATGCCCACATACTCCGGCAGGGCACAGGAATGCATAGCTCCCTGCCACTCCACTGTCCGCCGATCACCACTATAGGCCTATGCGGTAGTGAAATCCCGGGGCAGGCGGGTGTTATGACATTATTGCGCGCCTGTGCCGGGACGCAGCACTGTTATGTGTGCGCGCCTGCCTCATCCCGCCTTTCTTTGCGAGCAAGTGCCTGGCCCTAGACATAGGTGAGTATTTAGCTTTTAATCTTTAAAAAAAAAAAGTTTTATTTAATGTGCCTACTTTGGGTGTCATGTGAGGTGGGGACACACAGGAGGACATATTAAGAGATATCGAGTACATTGGGGGAAATTATTATATTGGGGCTTCTGTATGGGTGCAATTACTAGGTAGGGGAAAATTATTATTGAAGGATTACTATTTTGGGGCTGTGTGGGGCCAAATTATTATAGGAGGGACTACTATGTGGGGGCAAATTACTATATGGGGCAGTATGGGGGCAAATTACTATGTGGGGCAGTGTGGGGGAAACTACTGTGTGGGTGAAATTACTGTGTGGGGGCAGTGTGGGGGAAATTACTGTGTGGGGGAAATTACTATGTGGGACAGTGTGGGGGAAATTGCTATGTGTGGGAAATTACTATGTGGGAGCCGTTTAATGGAAATTACAATTTGGGGGAAACTACTGTGTTGGGGCAGTAAGGGGGAAATTACTATGTGGGGCAGTGTGGGGGAAAAACTGTGTGGGGGCAGTTTGGGGGAAATTACTGTGTGGGGGCAGTTTGGGGGAAATTACTGTGTGGGGGCAGTTTGAGGGAAAATACTGTGTGGGGGCAAATTACTATGGGTGAATTCTATGTGGGGGCAGTGTGGGGGAAATTACTATATGGGGGCGTTGCTATTGGGGAAGCACTGTAGGGGCAATTGTATTATTTTTGGGGATACTATACAGGGATTATTGCCTGGAGCACAATATAGGGTGTTATTATTACTGGGGGCACTCTAGGGGACATTATAGCTGCTGTGGACACTATAGTGACATTTGGGGTAGTTTATCAAACTGGTGTAAATTAGAACTGGCTTAGTTGCCCATAGCAGCCAATCAGGTTCCACCATTCATTTTTTGACAGCCCTTTTTGGATTCCAGTTCTACTTTACACTAGTTTGATAAATGACCCCAATTATGTCTACTGGGTTCACTATGTTTTTGCAGCATAGTACCTGGGACATTGGGGAGCACAACAGGCAGAGTTTTGGGAGTGGCAGCAGGATGACACTGTGGGGACACCAGGGTGGGGGGGTTGATGGAAAAATTGAGAAATCTCATGTGTCTGTATTACAAACTCTGTAGAGGCGAGATGGGTCAAGTGAAGGGGAAGAGGAAAGAGAAGGTCTACATGACAGGAGATGTCACTGGATGTAAGAGGTATGTGGTGATGTATTCTCCTTCATGTCTTTTTTATTATAATTATATGTATTGTAAATTTGGCGACCACATTTTTCAGTTTAGGACCCAATTTGGGGTACTTTGGAGGTTTTATTTTTAGTCTGAAGATGTCCTATGGCCTAGGAAGAGACTGTGGCGCTCACGAAGCACTGCAGCCTCTTCATACAAAAAATCTATAAACTAAAATGGAGGGAGGGGACCAAGTTGGGTAGACAGCCCTGGGCCTATTATGCACTTAATCTGCTCCTGCTGCAGAGATGATCTGGGGTCTGCTAAGATCCAGCAGCTCCTGCTGTTACCTGGAACCCACCAATCACCTGTTCACCAGGCTGGGAGCAGATAGCCCTTGCATGAGCTACATGGCACTCGAGTGATGGGGAAGGGATGGTAATGAATCATCTCTGCCTTCTCTGTGGGAGTCCTTGCTGTCAATGACAACTGACTTCAAGGTTCTGCACAATGTCCGTGCAGCTGAAACTCAGCAAGGATATTTAGAAATGACCTTGCAGAGTCATATGTGGACCCACTAGTGGTCCTCAAGTAGTTAAATATTACAATCATGTTTTCTCTACAAATAACTCTGTATGTCCTTACAGGACAGGATCATTTTGGCCCTTAGTGGTATGGCTTCCCACTCTAGGATGGCAGAAGGGAACAGTTGGACACAGGCATAAAAAAAAATATTATAGCTGGTATTTGTGGTTCCAACCTGGTGTATAAATCAGGAAGTACAAGTCCGATACTTACCTCCACTGTGGTTCTCAGTTTCTTTCTGGAGCTATGTTCTTAGGGGATGTGGCATTAGGGAAACAACTCTCACCTCCACTTGCTAGCTAACTACATGCAGAGTTACACTGGTTTTCTCTCTCTCTCAAGCTCAGCAGTCTTTCAGCTTTTTCTCTCTCCCTGCTGCATGCTACTGACCGCAGGGCATTGCTACTTATCATCTCACAGGCACTCACTACAGCTCACAAACCTATATAAATACTAAATGGTCCTCTGCCCCTGACAGCAAATTATCCAATGGCAATAATGTAGTTAGTCTTTAGGTGGCAGCATAACCACAGCACTGTTTACAGCATACAAAAACTACAGGTATATAGTCAAATGTATTAGGATACACATTTTGATCATTGAATTCAGGTGTTTCTTCCAGTAGGCATGGCGAATTATTATTTGTTTAGAATAAAAGTGCAACGAAGTTTTGCACATTTTAAGACAAATTCCAATGGGGGTGTTGTTTATAAAAAGATGCAGAGTTAAATGCCGAAGATTTGGGTACAACCTCACTGGGCAATCGTTTTTTCTGATATGGCCGTTCTTGTTGACTAATGAAGACCGCACTTTTTAGCCTCTGTACATTGTTATTAGCCGAGCAGTATTGAAGGTGCCACATTGGCTATTAAAAATGCAGACCAATTACACAATGTTGTCTCATTAGTTAGCTAGCTGAGGCTGTACGGTCATATGGCTGTACTCTTATATACCCTACTTATGGGATCCAGGTGAGATCTACAGCAGTGATACAGAGAACAACATTCATAAATGAGATCTCAGTAGGAAGGTGACACCCCCTGAGCTGCACAGAGAAGGGGTGCAGGATTATTGTGTCATCACAGACTCAGCCACCTCCATTCATTATCTACTATGCTACCATGTGAAGAAACAAGTAAGGAGCGCATGCACAGAGGCACTCCGCAACATTAGGGAGACGTGCGATACATAATATAGTGTATAACATCAGACCTGCCTCTGAGGGGGCAGCAGATAAAGGCAGGACACCGCCGCTCAGCTTCAGAAGCCACAAGGCCTGAAGGCAGTAGAAAGGTGCAGGTGGTAGTGATGACATAATCGTGACCTCTTGCACCAGGTCTCAGGTGGCACAATGATGTGGTCACAAACACATCTTGGTATTTTTTTTTATTCTACATGGGGGCACTACAGGAAGAGGAGCATTATAAGGTTCTCTAAAAGGGGGCCTTCTAGATCGTCCTTAATAATACTAGTGTCAAAAGGAGCATTATTAATGTTGGGCACAATATGGAAGGCATTGCTACTAATGGAGGCACTCTTGAGGAACTATTGGGGCACTGCAGGGGGCACTATTAATAATGAGGGCACTCAGGGAGAAAAAAGTTAGAACTTCTGTGTCTCTTTTTTAGTAATATATGGGGTTTGTATTGTAGTTTGTTTCCTTTTCTTTTTCATTTGTCTTTATAGGTGGGATACTTGCTTATTTTTGTCTTGTTTTTATTTTACACATTGTGCTGGGACGTGCAGAGCACTGGTGCCCCAAACAGAGCAGCCCCGACCACAAGGCACCGAAAAACGTATTTGCAATTAGTGAATCAGATTTGGACCAGAGAGGTCTGGTGATAGTTCAGGGTCTCTGCACGGTGATATGCTGACTCTGAAACCAATTCCTACATCCCTTTAAATGTAGAAAAACTATTACATATTTCACGGCTGTAAATTAACCTTGTGAGCAGGGGCGTTGCTAGGGTCTCAAAAGATCCAGAGCCCAAGCCCTAATGAATATGGCCCAGTTCTCTAAGTTGACTCTCCCCCCGCACACCACATTTCACGCCACGTCACATCCAGGGCCTCCCAGGTGACGTCTCCTCCGATGTAGATCTTCTCTGTCATCATCTTCTCCATTTGGTCTGTACAACTTCTCTCAGCCACCTCATCTCTGCAGAGTGCGACACACAGACATCTTAGCTTCCTCACCTTTCTTCATCCCCCAACCTGGTGTCCCCACAGTGTTATTCTGCTGCTCGCTGTGCCCCACAATGCCCCCCATAGTAATAGTGCTCCTCATAGTCCCACCAATAGTAATTCCCTTCTAGAATGCCCCCATTAGTACTACTGCCCCCTACAGTGCCCCCAACAGTGATAACACTCCCCAAGAGTGCCTCCATTAGTAGAAGAGCCCTCCAGCATTAATAATACCATCACAGAGTCCCCAGTAGAAGTAAGGCCCCCCTATTGTTTCCCCATGGTAATAAAGCTCTCTACAGACCCCTCAGTAGTAATAAGGCAGCCCATAGTGCTCTTAGTAGAAATAAGGCAGATCTATAAGTCCCTCCTATAGAGCCCCAATAGTAATAAGAACACCTAATGTCCTCTGGATTTATAATACCCCTACAGTGCCCCCAGTATTTATACTGCCCCCTGCAGTGCCCCCTGTAGTTATATTCCTCCCTCCACCATACAGTCCCATGTACGTAACATCACACGATCTCTCCTGCCCCCTCCAATATACAGTCCCATGTAAATAACATCCCTGTCTATCTACTGCCCCCTCTAAAATACAATTCCATATAAATAATATCAATTCCCTCCCTTCAGCCCCTCCAATATAAAGTCCCATGTAAATATTATTACTCATTGTAGGTGTGGGTCCCAGAGGTGGGACCTGCACCTATCAGACAATGGGGGCATATCCTAGTGATAAGCCCCTATTGTCTGTGATGGGAATACCCCTTTAAGTCGCATGTAAATAACATCACTCCCTTCCTCAGCCACCTTCAACACACAGTCCTATGTAAATAACATCACCCCCTCCGCAGCCACCTCCAACATTCAGTCCCATGTAAATAACATCCCTCACTCCCACAGCAGCCATCAATATACAGTCCCATTTAAATAACATCCCTCCCTTCAGCACTAACATAAAGTCCCAGTTAAATAACCACAACTCCCAGCATTGCTCTGCCTCTCCATTCACTTACCTCTCCTCTCACCACAGCTTCTTCCCCACATTTCTCCTCTTCACTGCCGTCCTCTCCTGCACTGGTCACAACCACTGCCTGTTTTAGTGGTCACACAACCTGTGATGTCATCAAAGGTCCTTCAGCTTTTCCAGTGCATTCGATTTAATTGTATTGCCGTCCTGAGGACTTACAGTTGTATCTAGCAGGCAGGCAGGACATTTGGGGCCTGGCACAAAACATAAGGTGGACAGGCCCCGAATATTTTCACCTAGAAACGCCCCTGCTTGCGAGGTCTCAGTATCTGAAGATGACTGTTTCTGCCACAGATGTACGTTAGAGAAGTCTCTGACTGGTTGCTAATCTCTGTACAAGCAATGGTAGACAGCTGAATTCACAAATATTCCTTAGGTCGTCGTACCAGTTGCATGTGAAAATCCAGTGAGGAGGATACAATGGAAATGCTTTGGTAATTTATTGAGTTTAACTTGATCAAAGACATATAGAGGACATTAGCGGTCAAAACGAAATGCTCTCAGCAGCTCTGAGTCTGCTGCAAAAAAGAAAGACACAGGTAGAGCACAACAGGATATGAAACCGAAACCGAAAGACAGAAAACAAAGGCAATGGGATTTACATAATACATTTAGGAAACCCATAACAAGAATGACCACAGGGTGGCAGCATTACATACCATGGTAATGATATGATAACACAAATACAGCAATTTATCTTAAATGGAAGAAATAAATGCTGGGACAGCACATGACTCCTCCAGAGTTGTCAGGACAAGGGGCGCAGAGTCCTGTGTAATCACACACTCAATTCAATAGTGGACTATAATGGGGAGTTTTGGGCCTGAGTGTCCCATGGTCGCCAAAAAGGCACATCAATGTTCCAGGGCCCTCAGGCAGCGAGAGGACGTGCCTCACCAACTACTGGGGCATAGTATAACTACTGGGACACCTTACTCCTAGGGGCAGTATAGTGGGCATTATAACTGTAGGGGTACTGTAGGTGGCATCATAACGGCTGGGGACACTATAGAAGTGCCTTTTTACGACTGGAGGTACTGTGGGGACATTATTATTAGTGGGCACAATATGGAGGACACTACTACTAACAGGGTCACTCTTAGGGAGGCATTACCACTGCAGTGGGCACTAATACTAATGAAGACACTCTGGGAAAGAACTGTGACTTAAGGGATCACTGTTACTATGAGGGATTATCTGTATGGTACTGTTATTTCTTCAGTGTAGTATTTGCAGGCATTAGGGAACACAACAGAAATAATATGGGGGGGGGGGTAGCAGCAGGAGAAGAATGATGGAAAAGTAAGGAACCTTAGATGTCTGTGAGGTAAGCTCTGTATAGACCAGACATGAATAAATGAAGTTGTCATGGCGGTCTGGGCCAAATGGAGAAAATGAGGGAAAAAAACATCTACATCAGGATGTAATAGGTAAGTGATGCTGTATTTTTCCCATTATTTTGTGTGATGACCGGGCCCCGGGGATGATTTGTCTTGGTATCTTCACCATATCGTTCACTGGGTGCAGAAGGAGATAACATCACTATGGACATTATACTGGAGACCTAGAGCTCCCAGTACTGCCCAGTGTATAGATATATTATAAATCACACGTCTCCCTAATGGTGCAGAGTGCCTCTATGTGTGCGCCCCCAGCTCAGCCCATCCCTCTGTATGTCCAATGAGGTTGTGCCTTACCTGTTCCTCCACATGGGGGCACAGTACATGATGAATGGAGGAGGCTGAGTGTGTGATTACACAAGAGTCCTGCACCCCATTGTCCTGACAGCTCAGGGAGTGTCACCTCCATGTGAATGTATTTTTATATATAATGTTTCAACATGTTGGAAGATATAACACTAGCCTTTTATGGGCAGTATTTTTTTTTATGCTTGGAAAAATTTGAACGAGTGCTTGTTTTTCCCATATTTTCTTTTTCTGATAGCACAAATTACATCCCTTTGCTTTTACATCTGATTTTATATATAGAATATATAGTTTACGGTCACAGAGCAGGGAGTAAAAGCTGCAGTACGGCCCACATCTGGCATATAACATAAATTTTTTTTAAATTGGTCATTTATTGGCATATTAGCCCTGGTTACAAGAGGAGTATAGTCTCAGACACCTCACTGCAGATCATTGGTGTTAGAGTAGAAGGCCCATCCCTGACCTGTGTACAAAGGGAAAGACATGCAAATAGTGTTTCAGCTGAAAAACAAGGCAGATTCTGCTAATTTACATGACTTTCCCATATGCCCAAGTTTATGCAAATGAGTGTACATGACAAAACAGTATAGAAAGGTTATTGAATATAATGTTTGGACAATTAGAAAACTGACAATTTCTTTGCAGCCTCCTTAGCAGTGAGAGAAGAGTTAACTGGCATCCCAAAATTTTTGTTACAATTTTTGTCACCCTAATGATAATGATCTAGGGGCGCAGGTCCCCCAAGCCATCCAACTCAAACCAAGCAACTTTGAGGCTTCCTGGCTTTCTTCTTTTGGGTAGAGAGCTTGTTTTGTATGTTTCATAGTGCACAAGGTTGCCATTGTAAGGTATGCTGTCTGTTCCTGTCTTATGGATAGGTTGTTGGCTTGCACATACCTGGCTTTTGGCATACTAGGCCTTTGTGTGGATTGTTTGTTATAGGTAATGAAGTTGTGTGTCTAATATGTGCATGTTACGTTGGCAATTTTCTGCAATTGAGAGTTTATAGCAAATGTCCAGCTGAGAAATTGTGAATTCAAATGTTGTCTATGCTGCTCAAGACTATCAGCCTCATGCATTTATCATCTACTGTGCCACCATGTGAAGAAACAAATAAGGAGCGCATGCATAGAGGCACTCTGCAACATTAGGGTGTGATATATATATCTATACACTGGTCAGGGTTCCAGTACAGTGTGCACGGCCCCCAGGAGTCTTCATCATGATGTAATTACCATTTAAATACCTTCCACTATCCTTATCATCCAAATTCCTTATCTTTCCCTGATGGCTGATTTCCCATCATTCTGTGTGATGACTGGGCCCCGGAGATGATTTGTCTTGGTGTCTTCACTGTATCGTCCAGAGGCTGCAGCAGGAGATAACATCGCTATGGACGTTATACTGGAGACATGGAGCTCCCAGTACTGCCCAGTGTATAGATATATCATATATCACACGTCTCCCTAATGGTGCAGAGTCCCTCCATGTGTGCGCCCCCAGCTCAGCCCATCACCCTGTATCATCAGTGAGGTTACTCCTTACCTGTTCCTCCACATGGGGGCGCAGTACATGATGAATGGAGGAGGCTGAGTGTGTGATTACACAAGAGTCCTGCACCCCTTGTCCTGACAGCTCAGGGGGTCTCACCTTCTGATACTGAGATCTCATCCATGTGAATATATTTCTGTGTTTGATATAAAGTATTATAAACAATAATAAATTCAATATGAGACTGTTTTAGTTTTTATGGTGTGGTTTAAATATTTTATGCAGTTTGTAATTTTGAGTTTCTTTTCTGTGGTAAATGGGGCTTTATTTTTAGACCTGGGGGGGGGGGAAATGTTTTTTACATTTTCTATTATTTTTTTATAGCACAAATTAACTTCTCTTGTCATTGCAGTGGACTGGTTTGGGGTGGTTCCAATGCTACGCAGACACCATGTGTTGTTGCTCTCTGGGGGGATGGGAAGGTGTGGTGCACCCCATTGGGAAATACTCTAAGTTCAGAGAGTCGGGGTCTGCAGTATACCAGGGTACTTTTTTACTGGAGGAACTGAAGTGCTGAACAATACAAGCAAGGCACTGAGCTGGCCCCAGTCTCCTCTCTGGCAGAAGAAGAGTTTGATGCTGAAGAAAGGCCTGAGCTAGCTATCCCTCTTTCTCTCTCATAAGTCTGCTACCCTGGTCAAAAGCTGGTGATCCAGGGTCTGTGGTGGACTATCCCAGCCTCTTCTTCTGGTTACTCAGTAGTCTGGCAGAGTCTCTTTTTCTAAGCCATGATTCTAAACTGCAGAACACTGGGGGCTCTGACTGCTCTCCTTCTACACAGTTTCTGGCTGAACTAGAACCTTCTACTCGGGGGTAGAGTGGAGAAACACAGGCCAAATAGATACAATGTTACCATTTTCGTATGTTATATACTTACATTAGAACTTTAACAATAGTTAATCTGAATGACAAAGCAGTTTTTACAGACAAAAACAAGTCTTCAGACAAAATAACATAGCTAAACCAGACATCAAAAAGCTCAGTCTGTCTGGCTTTTTCCTTGCAAACATACTCTTCTTTAATTGTAAATACTCACTTAAATAAACAAAAAGGACTCCTAAAATGCTAATTTTATTTAATTAATTTTAAAAGCCCCGTATGTAGGGGTCTATCGATATAAATGTGAACTAAACTCAAAGGAAAAGGATACAATATACATATACAAAAAAACGGGGTAACAGGTATCCAGAACAAGTGGAAAAGAGCTAGGAAAGTACTAAGGAGGGAGAAGCTTTCCCTGCCAAGGCCCTATCTAGCCCTTAGCCCGGGGGTGTACCCTAGTGGTAGGGACCCTCCGTCCTTGTTCCTGGCCTGTATTTCCCTAGTTTTAGCAGATAAAAGGTATTGGTTTCCCAAACATGTTTTACTCCACAAATAACTCTGTATGCTTGGAAGGGGGTCAGACCTTACAGGACAGGATCATTTTGGCCCTTAGTGGTATGGCTCCCCACTCTACCATGGCAGAAGGGGACAGTCAGACACAGGCATAAAATAAAATGTTCTAGCTGGCATTTGTGGTTCCAATCTGGTGTAGGAGTTAGGAAGTACAAGTCAGCTACCTATCTCCACAGTAGTATTCAGTTTCTTTCTGGAGCTATGTCCTGAGGTGATGTGGCCTTGCGGAAACAACTCTCACCTCCACTTGCTAGCTAACTACAAGCAGGGCTAAGCTGGTTTTCTCTCTCTCTCTCTCTCCCGCTCAGCAGTCTTCGAGCATTTGCTCTCTCCCTGCTGCATGCTACTGACTTTCAGTCTGTAGGGCATTGCTACTTATCATCTCACAGACCTATATAAACACTGCAGGTCACATGGTCAAAATGGTCCTTTGCTCCTGACAGCAAGCTATCCAACGGCAATAATGTAGTTAGTCTCTAGGTGGCAGTATAACCACAGCACTGTTTACAGCATACATGAACTATGTGGTCAAAAGTATTAGGACACACGTCTTGATCATTGAATTCAAGTGTTTCTTCCAGTAGGCATGGCGGATTATTATTTGTTTAGAATAAAATGCAATAAAGTTTTGTTTTTATAAAGATGTAGAGTTAAATTGCAAAAATTTGGGTACAACCTCACCGGCCATCCGTTTTCCCATATGGCCGTTCTTGTTAACTAATGAAAGACTGCACTGTTTAGGCTGTCTGCATTGTTAATAGCCAAGCGATATTGAAGGCGGCACATGGCTATTAACAATGCAGACCAATTCCACAAAGTTGTCTCAGTAGTTAGCCACTGTGTGATTAGTGTGTGATTATACAAGACTCCTACACCCGTTGTTCTGACAGCTCAATGGGTCTTACCTTCTGATACTGAGATCTCATCCACGTGAATATATTTCTGCATGTGTTATAAAATATTGAAAACTTTAATAAATTCAAGATTAGACTGTTTTTATGTTGACGTTTAGATTTTTCATGCAGTTACTTAAATATTTATTTATTCTCTTTTCTGTAGTAAATGAGATTTTATTTTTATACTTAGGAAAATGTAAAAAGAAAAAAGGCTGATTTTCACATCTTCTATTATCTTTTTTATAGCACAAATTACCATCCATTGTCATTGTGGTGGATAGGTTTGGGGTGGTACCAACGGTATGCTGGGTCCCCTGGACGCCACTGAGGTGTCACCATGTGTTGCTGCTCTCTGGGGGGATAGGAAGGTGTGGTGCACCCCAATGGGAAGTAATGTACGTTCAGAGAGTCGGGGTCTGCAGTAAACTAGGATGTTTCTTTACTGGAGGAACTCAAGTGCATTGAGCTGGCGTCTCCAGTCTCCTCCCTGGCAGAAGAATGGTTTGATGCTGAGGAAAGTCCTGAATTAGCTGTCCCTCTCGCTCTCATATGGCTGATACCATGGTCAAAGGCTGGTGATCCAGGGTCTGTGGTAGAGTATACCAGTCTCAGTCTTTTTTTCTGGTCACACAAGCAGCGATCCCTAACTGCAGAACACTAGGAGCAATGACCGCTCTCCTTTCACACAGTTTCTGGCTGAACTAGAAAATTCTCATGAGAGGGGTATAAAGGAGAAACACAGGCCAAATACATACAATCTTACAATTTTCATCTGTCATAGACTTGCATTAGAACTTCAACAATAGTCAATGGGAATGACGAAGCAGTTTTGCCAGACAAAACAAGTCTTCAGACAAAATAACATAGCTAAACCAGACATACAAAAGGTCAGACTGTTTGGGTTTTTGTGGTAAACAAAACTGACTTTTCCCATCCAAATATAGTCTTCTTTAACCGTTATAGCAAGGCATAGCAAACCTGCAGCTCTCCAGCTGTTGCAAAACTACAACTCCCACCATGCCCTGTTGTAGGCTAATAGCTGTAGGTAGCCTGGACATGCTGGGAGTTATAGTTTTGCAACAGCTGGAGAGCAGATTGGCCATCTCTGCCTTATAGTGACTGTGGAAAATTATTAGCTTCTCATTATTTGATAGAAAGTCCCAAAAGTCTCTCAGTATTTATTAACCCTTTCAACAGTGCAGTGCAAATTCAGTGCAAATGAACAGGATATATATCACAACAAATATATAAAATGCAGTTACTGTCACGGGTAATGGGGATGGGATAACACCAGACAACACACAGAAGTAATAGACCGGAGTCTAGGCCTCAAAGCTAAGGGAGAGGGATGGTGACCTCCTAAGAATCCCTAGACCTCTCCCTGACTCCTGCCAGTATGAGTAGACCCTGAAGGTGGAAATACTCATACACCGGAACCTAAGCCCTGTAGACCCTGGAAGGCCCTAGAAGTGGTGGCAGGGAATGAGACTACTGGTTCCTCCCCAGATGAAGGAACCAGCATCTCCCTGAGGCCTAGACAACAACACAAACAAGAGAAAAACAAAATGCACTTAGCTTAAAGAAGAATGGAAGAGCAGGAGATCCAAAGAACAACAAACCAGCTCAACCAACTCCAGCAGGAAATATCAACTGCATGGTAAGCAGTGTGAGTCAGAACTAAATAAAGCCTCAGTAATGACCACAAGCTGCACCTGACAAGAGGTATGGTCATTGTAAAACAACAACACTGCAAGGAGAAAACAGAGAGACTGTCAGATACCCTCATGTGCCGCCAGTCTCTCAGATCTTCTCATCTCTGTCATGGGAGGGACGTGACAGTACCCCTTCCTCTACGGGTGACCTCTGGACACCCAGGGCCGACTTTATCAGGATGCATCCTGTGAACGGCCTTCACAAGACGACTGACATTAACGTCGGTCGCAGGAACCTACATTCTTTCCTCTGGACCGTAACCTTTTCAGTGCACGAGATACTGAAGAGATAGACTGAGAATTTGTGAGTTAACTGTCCTGGCAATCTGAAATTCAAGATTAGCGTCCACCAATACAGGAGCAGGAGGTAAGAAGGACGATTCAGCAGGTTCAACATAAGGAGGTAAGAAGGACGATTCAGCAGGTTCAACATATCTTTTCAGTAATGATTTGTGAAAAACATTATGAATTTTTAAAGCCTGCGGAAGTTCAAGACGAAAAGCAACCGAATTAATAATGGCAGGGATCTTATATGGCCCAATAAACCTTGGCCCCAACTTCCAAGAAGGTACCTTCAACTTAATGTTTCTTGTGGACAGCCACACATAATCACCCACTCTCAGGTCTGGACCATTCATACGTCTCTTTTCAGCCATATGTTTATACTTTTTGGCCATTTTTTAAAATTGTTTAGAATTTTCCGCCAAATAGATGACAAGGAAGAGGAAAATCTTTCCTCTTCCGGTATACCAGAAGTCTCAGTACCAGAAAATGTGTCAAACTGCGGATGGAACCCATATGCTCCGAAAAACGGCGACTTATCAGTGGACTCCTGTCTACGGTTATTTATGGCAAACTCAGCCAACGACAAAAATGAAGACCACTCCTCCTCAAAACATCTCAAAAAGGTCTCCAGATTCTGGTTAGTGCGCTCAGTCTGTCCGTTCGACTGAGGATGAAAAGCCAAAGAGAAGCACAATTGGACCACCCGTCGAGTACAGAACGCCTTCCAGAATCTGGAAACAAACTGATTCCCCCATTCAGACACAACATTCAGAAGGGATACCATGTAGTTTCACGATGTTATCGACAAACACTTGTGTGAGAGTTTTAGTATTAGATAGACCTGATAATGCTATAAAGTGTGACATCTTGCTGAAGCGATCAACAACCACCAGAATCACAGTTTTCCCTGAGGAATTAGACAAGTGAATCCACAGTCGGTACGGGATAGACAAGGGAAGTAGAGATCCTGAAGGCCGAGTATGTCACGCGCATAAGTCTCACAAACTGACACATAGCCCTCAATACATTTACACAATCCTGGCCACCAGAATCTCCAGGAAATTAGATCAACTGTGGATCTGCTCCCAGGGTGTCCCGTAAGAACAGTACAGTGATGTTCTTGTGCCGTAGTTCCGAAGGAGCAAACAACTTCCCTGGAGGACAAGAATCAGGTGCATCTCTCTGGGCCTCCAACACCTCTGCCTCAAGTTCAGGATAAAGGGCAGATACAACCACCCCATCAGCTAATATAATATCAGGCCAGTATCCTCCGAATCACAACCCCACCCCGCTCGGGAAAGCTACGCTACAAAGCATCCACTGTGACGTTCTTAACCCTAGGGCGATAGGTGACAATTAAATGAAAAATGTGGTAAAAAACAACGACCATCTGGCCTGCCATGAGTTCAGACATTTAGCCGACTCCAGATAAGCCAGATTTTTGTGATCAGTAATTACCGTAATGGGATGAATCGTCCTTCCAACCAATGACGTCATTCCTCAAAAGCCAAGTTAATGGCCAGCAACTCTCTATTACCTATATAATAAATTCTTTAAGAAGTAGAGAGTTTTTTTGTGAAAAAAGCACATGGGCGCCATTTGCTAGACTGCTCCAACCCCTACTTCGGATGCGTCAACTTCCACAATGAATGGTTGTGACACATCAGGTTGGACTAGTATAGGACCAGAAGCAAAACACTCCTTCACAGCTGAAAAGGCTTGTAATGCCTCATCAGACCAGACTGAAATATCCACACCTTTCTTAGTCATATCTGTTAATGGTTTAACAACAGTCAAGTAATTCCAAGATAAATTTATGGTAGTAGTTGATGAACCCCAAAAATCGCATGAGTGCTTTCAAATTATTGGGTCGATCCCAGTCCAACACAGCACAAACTTTTTCCGGATCCATACAAAAACCCGAAGATGAGAGTAGGTAACCCAGGAATTGCACTTCCGGAACCGCAAATACACACTTCGCCATGTTAGCATACAATTTATTCTCCCTTAGGATCTGTAAAACCTGTCTCATGTGATCCTGATGCTTCTCTGTGTCGGGGGAATAAATTCAAATATCATCCAGATACACCACCACAAACCTACCCACCAGATGATGAAAGATGTCAATGATGAAATGTTGAAAAACAGCAGGCGCATTGGTCAACCCAAAAGGCATGACCATATTCTCAAAATGACCTTCAGTCAGGAGAGCAGGAGATCCAAAGGAACAACACACCAGGTCAACCAACTCCAGCAGGAAATATCAACCGCATGGTAAGCAGTGTGAGTCAGAACTAAATAGAGCCTCAGTATTGAGCACAAGCTGCACCTGACAAGAGGTGTGGTCATTACAAAACAACAACACTGCAAGGAGAAAACAGAGAGACTGGCAGATGCCCTCATGTGCCGCCAGTCTCTCAGATCTTCTCACCTCTGTCATGGCAGGGACCGTGACAGTTACACAGTATTAAATAGTATAAGTCAGTGCAAGTTAACCCTTTAAAGTGCAATAAAGTTTTGATGACTGCAAAGGGGAAATATGGGCAAATGTCTATACAAGCATCCAGGCTTCAAAGAACCAGCAGCTCCTGCAGTTACCCAGAACTTGCCGATCACATGATCGACCAGGCTGGGAGCAAAAGGCCCTTTTCTGAGATACATGGGACTCATTGCGTGATGAGGAAAGAAAGGATGTTAATAAATCATCTCTGTCTTCTCTGTGGGAGCCTGGCTGTCACTGACAACTGATTCCAAGGTTCTGCACATTCTCCGTGCACCTGAAACTCAGGAAGGACATTTAGAAAAGTATTTGTAGAGTCATATGTGGACCCACTAGTGGTCCGCAAGAAGTCATAATATTGCAATTATGTTTTACTCTACAAATAACTCTGTATGCTTGGAAGCGGGTCAGACCTTACAGGAAAAAATAATTTTGGCCCTTAGTGGTATGGCTCCCCACTTTAGGATGGCCGAAAGGAACAGTTAGACACAGGCATAAAATAAAATGTTCTAGCTGGTATTTGTGGTCCAACCTGGTGCAGGAGTCAGGAAGTACAAGTCAGCTGCCTATCTCCACAGTAGAACTCAGTTTCTTTCTGGAGCTATGTCCTGAAGTGATGTGGCATTAGGGAAACAACTCTCACCTACACTTGCTAGCTAACTACAAGCAGGGCTAAGCTGTTTTTCTCTCTCTCTCTCTCTCTCTCTCTCTCTCTCTCTATCTATCTATCTATATCTATCTATCTATCTCTCTCTCCTGCTCAGCAGTCTTCCACCCTTTTCTCTCTCCCTGCTGACTCTAAGTCTGCAGGGAATTGATGCTTATCATCTCGCAGGCACTCACTACAGCTCACAGACCTATATAAATACTGTAGTTCACATGGTCAAAATAGTCCTGTGCCCCTGACAGCAAATTATCCAATGGCAATAATGTAGTTAGTCTCTAGGTGAAAGTATAACCACAGCACTGTTTACAGCATACATGAACTATATGGTCAAAAGTATTAGGACACACATTTGTCTAGAATTAAAATGCAATGAAGTTTTGCTCATTTTTAGCCAAATTTTAATGGGAGAGTTGTTTTTATAAATATGTAGCTTTAAATTGCCAAAAATTTGGGAACAACCACACCGGGCAATCGTTTTCCGATATGGCCGTTCTTGTTAACTAATGAAGACTGCACTGTTTAGCCTGTCTGCATTGTTAATAGCCAAGCAGTATCGAAGGTGTCACATGGCTATTAACAATGCAGACCAATTACACAATGTTGTCTTGTTAGTTAGCCAGCTGAGGCCGTACAGTCACCCAGCACTTACCCAAGTCATATGGGGGTACTCTAAAATACCCTACCCTACTTATGGGACCCAGGTGAGATCTAAAGCTATAAGACAGATTGATTATAAGACATAAATGAAATCTTAACCTAACTTGTGAACACGGTCTCAGTATCAGATGGTGACTCCCCCTGAGGTGCCCAATCAAAAGATGCAGGCGTCTTTTGTCCTACCAGACTCCTCCAGTCATCATATACTGTGCCACCATGTGAAGAAACAAGCAAGGAGAGCATGCATAGAGACACTCCACAACATTAGGGAGACGTGTGATACATAATATAGTGTACAGCAACAGTTTAAGGTGGAGCACTGCCAATCAGCCTCAGAAGCCGCTAGGCCAGAAGCACATGAGGCAGTAGAACAGCGCAAGCGGTAGCGATGATGTCATTGTGACCTCTTGCACCGGGTCTTAGGTGGCACAATTACGTGGTCACAAATAGACACACATGCGATCTGCCATCTTAACTGACAAGTCCGTCGAGGCACAGATAAGCCCTTACCTGTGCCTGTACGCGAGCCGGTCTGAAATGAAATGCGGTCTCCGGGAGCAGGCCGTTCCGAGAATGGCCCCCGGAGGCTGTTCTCGGAACTGCCTGCTCCCGGAGACCGCATTTCATTTCAGACCGACGCGCGCACGGGCACAGGTAAGGACTTATCTGTGCCTCGCCGGACTTGTCAGTTAAGATGGCAGATCGCATGTGTTCGCGGGTGAACACTGCGAACTGGCCATCACTGGTCACAAACACTGGAGTCCTGGTATTTTTGTTTTTGTTATATATGGGGGAAAAACAGCGAGAGGGGCATTATAGGGTGTTCTAAAAGGGTGCCTTCTAGATCGTCCTTAATAATACAAGGGTCAAAAGGAGTGCCTTATAGAGGGGCATTATTAATATTGGACACAATATAGAAGGCATTTCTACTAATGGGGCACTATTGTGGAGCATTATCGCTATTGGGGACACTATTACTAATGAGGGCACTCTGGGAGATAATTATTACTATTGGTTGGGCTTTGGGGAGCAGTGTTATTATGGGGAAACTATCTGCAGTACAGTATTTGGTGCATTGGGGAGTACCAGGATAACATGAGGGGCACGAGGGAAGGGAGAATGATGGAAAGTGAGGGACCTAAGATGTCTGTTTAGTAAACTCTGCAGAGACAAGACGCAGCTGAAAGAAGTTATCATGGTGGTCTGGTCCGAATGGAGAAGATGTCTGTAAGTGGGTAAGTAACTGGCTCAATGATAGAAAACAGAGGGTGGTTATTAGTGGTACATACTCAGATTGGGTCACTGTCACTAGTGGGGTACCTCAGGGGTCAGTATTGGGCCCTATTCTCTTCAATATATTTATCAATGATCTTGTAGAAGGCTTGCATAGCTAAAGTATCAATTTTCGCAGATGACACTAAACTGTGTAAAGTGATTAATACTGAAGAGAACAGTATACTGTATATATACTACAGAGGACAGTATACTGTATATATACTACAGAGGACAGTATACTGTATATATACTACAGAGGACAGTATACTACTACAGAGCGATCTGGATAGATTGGAGGCTTGGGCAGAGAAGTGGCAGATGAGGTTTAACACTGACAAATGTAAGGTTATGCACATGGGAAGGAATAATGCAAGTCACCCGTACTTATTAAATGGTACAACACTCGGTAACACTGACATGGAAAAGGATCTAGGAATTTTTGTGAACCGTAAACTAAGCTGCAAAAACCAGTGTCAGGCAGCTGCTGCCAAGGCCATTAAGATAATGGGTTGCATCAAAAGGGGCATAGATGCCCGAGATAAGAACATAGTCCTACCACTTTACACATCATTAGTCAGACCACACATGGAGTACTGTGTACAGTTCTGGGCTCCTAGGAACAAGGCAGACATAGCAGAGCTGGAGAGGGTCCAGAGGAGGGAAACTAAAATAATAACTGGACTACAGTACCCTGAAAGATTATCAATATTAGGGTTATTCACTTTAAAAAAAAAGACGACTGAGGGGAGATCTAATTACTATGTATAAATATATCAGGGGTCAGTACAGAGATCTATCCCATCATCTATTTATCCCCAGGACTGTGACTGTGACGAGGAGACATCCTCTGCGTCTGGAGGAAAGAAGGTTTGTACACAAACATAGAAGAGGATTCTTTACGGTAAGAGCAGTGAGACTATGGAACTCTCTGCCTGAGGAGGTGGTGATGGTGAGTACAATAAAGGAATTCAAGAGGGGCCTGGATGTATTTCTGGAGCGTAATAATATTACAGGCTATAGCTACTAGAGAGGGGTCGTAGATCCAGGGAGTTATTCTGATTCCTGATTGGAGTCGGGAAGGAATTGTTTTCCGCCTAAAGTGAGGAAAATTGGCTTCTACCTCACTGTTTTTATATATTTTTTTGCCTTCCTCTGGATCAACTTGCGGGATAACAGGCCGAACTGGATGAACAGATGTCTTTTTTCAGCCTTATAAACTATGTTATTATGTTACCAGGGACAGGGCTAGAAGTTGCAGCATGGCCTAGGTCAGTGATAGGCAAACTGCGGCTCTCCAGCTGTTGCAAAACTACAACTCCCACCATGCTCTGCTGTAGGCTAAAAGCTGTAGGCAGTCTTTGCATGCTGGGAGTTGTAGTTCTGCAACAGCTGGAGAGCCGCAGTTTGCCTATCACTGGCCTAGGTCCTTCTATTTATTTATTTTTTTACACATTGTGCCCCCATAAGCTCATACGAGACCTCTGGGCATGTAACATATTTTTTCAATTGATGGTTTAGTGACATATTAGCCATGGTCACAGGAGAAAAACAGCCTCAGAGACCTCACTGCAGAAATGATCTGGGGTCTGCTAAGACCCAGCAGCTCCTGCAGTTACCCAGAACCTAGATATTTCTCCATCACCTGTGAGTGGTAATATTTTAAAGTGGAAAGAACCACAGCAACTCATCCACGAAGTGGAGACCACGTAAAGTTAGAGTGCTGAGGAGCATAGGGCATAAAAGTCACCAATAGTGTTGAGCGAGCATGTTTGGCCGAACACCACGTGTGCCTGAGCGCAATGCTCGAGTCGGTGTATTTAAATCTAATTTAGCCTCTATTTCTATGTAGAAGATCGCTGTACAGTGAGGGAATCCCTCAGTGTGAGTCTTGTGCTTAGGAGTCCCTGCTCTGAGTCCATATATAGCTATGTCCATATATGGAGTCAGTGCTTGGGGACACCCCGAGTGTTGGACCCCCACCTATC
This sequence comes from Bufo gargarizans, assembly GCF_014858855.1. Lineage (NCBI taxonomy): Eukaryota > Metazoa > Chordata > Amphibia > Anura > Bufonidae > Bufo > Bufo gargarizans. The sequence goes on from NC_058081.1 coordinate 37,351,079, forward strand.
AGATACCAATGACTTACTGATGACCTATCCAGATGTCAGCACCCTGCAATTGCATCAAGGCACCGATTGGTGTCCTCTCACTCTGTCTAACCACCTAGATGACACAGTTGGTATGGACAGCCGCATGTAGTCGGTTAAGCATTGTACAAGGTGTGCCGCGAAACAAAGAAACCTGTTTCCCTTGTGTGGTTTGTGCAGTACAGAAGCACTAGTGGTGATCAGTTCACCATGTATAGAATTGTTGGAAGATGTCCATGTACCTTTAGCCAAGCACCGAATACCATTTTTTGGACTATGAATGTTGCAATGGTGGCCCTGCCTACCACTGTCTGACTCCTCCAAGCAGGCATGGGCGCCATGTGACTCACCCTGCTTCTCCTTCTGTCCCGGCGGTCCAGACCCGCTTTCCTTCTGTTGTCCACCAGAAGCAGATCTGGCTGCCAGCATCCAATGCGTCTTCTACTGGCCAAAGCCTGCACTTCTTCCCAACTCTTAAATGGCAAGTGCACAAAGAAGTTTCCTCCAGCCAATGGCTGTACCTTTTGCTGCCTGACCTACTTGGACTAGTTTCATGGATTCACACAAACTGCCTGCTCATACCTCAGCCAGTTTCCTGACTGGGTATTGCCTGACCCTTCAATGCTTGGCACCAGTGTATCTGACCCCATGGGTTAGCTGGAACTATTCCAAGAGGTAGTTACCCGGTGGCTCCCTGCAGTGAAGTCCAGATCCCTGTATAGGAGTTAAAGGGTGAATAACAGGGGACTACCAAAAATATGTCCTTAGGTCTAGCCTAAAGTCAAAACAGTTGATTGGCTCAGTGGTTCCACATCCACTGTCGGCTCATGTAAATTTTCTTTGTGCCAGAACCTATTGTTCACACCTCTATTAGATAGAAGCACACTTAATCATACATGATGTACCGGAATATGTCCAAATGACCTACCATCATATCCACTCACCTCACACCTTTATTTATCCCCATCACCCTTCAGGTGAAACGATTTTAGTGCACCTCCTGTGTTTCTGGGAAAAAGCCTTTGTTGAATCCAGGGGCATTGCTAGGTTTAAATATTCGGGACCTGGGCCCCTGATGTTTTGTCCCAGGCCCCGAAAGTCCTGCCTGCCTGCTAGATACAACTGTAAGTCCTCGGGACGGCAATACAATTGAATCAAATGCACTGGAAGATCTGAAGGACCTGTGATGACATCACAGGTCATGTGATCAGTAAAACAGGCAGTGGTTGAGAAGGACCTGGGATGATGTCACTATCATGTGACCAGTGCAGTAGAGGACCGCAGTGAAGAGGAGATGTGTTGGGGGAAGAAGCTGAGGCAGAGCAATGCTGGGAATTGTGGTTATTTAACTGGGACTGTATGTTAGGGCTGAAGGGAGGGATGGTATTTACATGGGACTGTATATTGATGGCGGCTGTGGGAGGGAGTGATGTTATTTACATGGGACTGTATGTTGATGGCGGCTGTGGGAGGGAGTGATGTTTTTTACATGGGACTGAATGTTGGAGAGGGCTGGGGCAGGGTTATGTTATTTACATGGGACTGTATGTTGAAGGCGGCTGTGGGAGGGGGTGATGTTATTTACATGGGACTGTATGTTAATGGCGGCTGTGGGAGGTAGTGATGTTTTTACATGGGACTGAATGTTGAAGGGGGCTGTGGCAGGGGGTGATGTTATTTACATGTGATTGCATGTCGGAGGGGGCTAGGAGAGGCAGTGATGTTATGTACATGGGACTGTATGTTGATGGTGGCTTTGGGAGGGAGTTATGTTATTTACATAGAACTAAATGTTACAGGGGTCTGAGGGAGAGAGTGATGTTATTTACATGGGACTGTATGTTGAAGGAAGCTGGTTGGGGGGAATTATGTTATTTACATGGGACTGAATGTTGAGGTGGTGTTTACAGTATATGGGATTGCATGTTGGAGATGGCTGGGAGGGGGTGATATTATTTACATGGGACTGTATTTTGGAGGGGGCTGTAGATAGAGAGGGATGTTATTTACATGGGACTGTATATTAGAGGGGCTGGAGAGATGTTGTGATTTTGTTTACACGGAACTCTATGGCGGAGGGAGGGAAATAGTGTTATTTACATGGGACTGTATATTGGAGTGGCTGAAGGCAGGGGAGTGATGTTATTTACATAGGACTGCATTTTGGAAGGGGCAGGAGAGATGGTGTGATGTTCTTTACATGGGACTGTATGCTGGAGGGAGGGATATAACTACTGGGGGAACTGCAGGGGGCATTATAAACACTGGGGGCACTTCAGGGTGAGCATTAAAACAGTAGGGGGCAGTATAAATACTGGGGGCATTGTAGGGGTATTATAAATCCAGGGGACATTATAGGCGTTCTTATTACTACTAAGAGCTCTATAGGAGGGACTTACAGAGACGCCTTATTTCTACTAAGAGCACTAAGGGCTGCCTTATTTCTACTGGGGGCTCTGTGAGGTTATTATTAATACTAGAGGGCTCTTCTACTAATGGGGGCACTATTTAGGACCGTTATCACTGTTGGGGGCGGTATTACTAATGGAGGCATTCTTGGGGAGTATTTTAATGGTTGGGGGCACTGTAGGGGGCAGTATTACTAATGAGGGAATTCTGGAAGGGAATTACTATTGGGACTATGAGGAGCACTATTACTAGGGGGGGCACTCCTTTTTCTTCAGGATAGTATTTGGGGGTATTGGGGGGCACAGCAAGCAGCAGGATAACACTGTGGGGACTCCAGGTTGGGGGATGATGATAGAAAATGTGTGGAAGATAAGATGTCTGTGTGTCACACTCTGCAGAGACGAGGCGGCTGAGAGAAGTTGTCCGGACCGAATGGAGAAGATGATGACAGAGAAGATCTACATCGGGGGAGACGTCACCTGGAGGCCCTGGATGTGAGAGGTATGTGCTGCTGTATAGCTGTATATCAAAATGTGGTGGGGGGAGGGGGGACAACTTAGAGAACTGGGCCATATTCATTGGGGCTTGGGCCCCGGATCTTTTGAGGCCCTAGCAACAGTGATGGCCAGTACACAGTGTTCGCCGATGAGCACATGCGATCTGCCATCTTTATTCCCAAGCCCGGCGATGCAGAGGTAAGTCCTTCATCGGGCTGTTCTCGGAACTGTCTGCTCCCGGTGACCGCATGTGTTTCAGAGCGGCTCGCGGCTCAGGCACAGGTAAGGACTTACCTCTGCATCGCCGTGCTTGGGAATAAAGATGGCAGGCTACGTTATTGACAATCACACACATTAGTTTGCAGCCGCCGGACGCATGACTGCAAACCAATGTGTGTGATTGTCAATAACATTGATTGCATACATGTAACCCCTCAGATGCTGAGGTCAAGAGTGACCATGGCATCCGAGAGCCCAAAAAGCTGGAAGCACGTGCTTCCAGATGGTGAGAGCGGCAGCCTTGGTGCTATGGCAGGCACAGCTCTATGAAGTGCCTTTTGCGCTGTGGCATTAGAAGAATTCTGATATCTCTGACTTTTAGTCTAACCAGACTGTCTGTTACTCTGTAATTCCTCTAGCGTCAGTCTATGGAAACAGTAGGTTTAAAGAGCTCACCAAATGCTTGAAATAACTTCTTTATTAACTTCAACTTTTCTTCATATATAACACTGCAGCCTCTGCAGCAGATAGTGCATGTGCATAACACGTGTTGAAAAGATATCACAAAATGGCGGTATGCATAAGATGGTGGTTCAACTGTGAAGTCTTGTCATTCAACATAAAATAGTGGATATATTTCTCTCTTCGGTATCTGTACTCTCACTTTAAGTCATTTAAGCACTTTATGATCTCTCTGAGAGGTATATCTGAAGTCTAACTAATTACTCTGCTTGTAGTATGCAGTTAGCAGTGACTATTTGCAGATTGGTTGAGTATGATCTGGTATAGGTGTATGCAATTTGGATTGCAATATGGCATCTGAATGCTTGCAATTTGTATTTACAATTTGTATTTGCAACTGTATGGTTGCAATTGTATTTGAATTGTATTTGATTTGAATTTGCAATTGGTGGAACTGTAAGTAAACACACATATAACTGGTTCAGTATACAGTTCTAAACACAATACTAACAATAGGAACATTATATAACTGTTTTAAATACCTATTTTGGCCTCTTGTTCCCATAAAAACACAGCTCTCAGTGGAGTGAATGTCTCCTCAGCTCCTGTCTCTGGTGAATAATAATTCTAGCAGCTCCTGCTAGGGGAATTCCCAGACAGGCTGTGTGAGAGGCTGGCTGTGATTGGTGAAAACTCTTGCTGTGTGAGAAGCTGGCTGTGATTTGTCTATACTTCTGCCCAGTAACAACATATTATTACTATGCATTCTGTTATTTCTGCTGTGTCACTGCTTACCTTACATTACAAAATGAATCTTAAAGGCATATTATCTTTTTATGCTTCTGTGAACACAAAATATAACAGTCATCCAAAACATGATGTCACAGTAAATAACTTTGCTTTTGTCTTTAAAACATAAACATAGGAACTGTAATAAGGCTATTGGCAGATCTAGCTGTATACACATATTAGCTATACTAGCAACCTAGGACAGGTCCTAGCTGGCCAGCTACACTCCCACCAAAATTACCTATAATTCTATGTTATTAGTGGTAAGACTTGAACATGAATTTAAGGAATTTTTCATCAAGTTCTCAACTTTCAAGTGTCTTTTATCACTCTCAAGTAGAACAACTAACTTCTATATAGGACATTCCAACTTGAGTGGAGTAGTGAGACGTTTTCCTTTTTTTGTCAAGTTTTGAGTCTCCTATTTGTAACAACACTCTTCTTACTCGTTTGTCTTCATCCTATTGAACTTCTAGAGCTTTTGCCAATTTCCATTGACTTCTAGGTAAATCTTATTTTTTCACTAACACTATGTCACCAACTTGAACATTTCTTCTGGGTGTTTTCCATTTACTTATTAGCATCAGATTGGCTAAGTACTCTTTCCTCCATCTATTGCAAAACTGTTCTGATAGATATTGGACTCTTTGCCATCTTCTTTTAGTATATAAATCCTCTTTGGTGAACTTGCCAGGCGGTAGCTGTATGTAATCAGACTTAAGGTGAAGTAGATGTTTGGGAGTTAAAGGGTCTAAACTTGTTGGATCGTTGATGTTATCAACTGTAAGTGGACGACTGTTAACAATAGACATTACTTCATAGAATAGGGTCCTAAGTGAAGCATCATCTATTCTTCCGGCGTTCTTTTTCAACACTGAACTTAGCACATTTCTCACAGTTCTGATTTGTCCTTTCCCAAACTCCTCCTGTATGACTTGCATGTGGAGCATTAATGTGAAAATCACACTGTTTCTCTAACAAATACTCAGTTACTTTTTCTTTATCGATCTCTTTAGAGCTTTCTTCAATTCATTCTTTGCTCTGACAAAATTAGATCCTTGGTCAGATCTAAGCTCTCTGACAGTACCTCTAATGGCTATGAAACATCTCAAGGCGTTGATGAATGCGTCAGTTGACATATCTTCTAACATTTCCAGGTGAATTGCTCTGGAGCTCAAATATGCAAATATTAGTCCATATCTCTTGTACTCCTTGCGGTCCTGTTTGGTGATGAATGGGCCAAAACAATCCATTCCGCTATAAAGAAATGGTGTTGATGGGTTTACACGATCTGCCGGTAAATCTGCCATTCTTTGTTCTTCGGTAGGTCTACATGCCTTTCTGCAGACTACACATTTACTTATATACTTTGCTATAACTTTGCTTCCTTTCACTATCTAGTAACCAACTTCTCCCAAACAGCTTTGGGTAAAACTTCTTCTTTGATGCAAGGATTTGTTGTGGTAGTGATCAATTATCAATCTTGTGAAGGTAGAGTTTTTGGGTAGATTTGCTGGATGCTTCACTCTGCTAGGTAACGATGCATTTTCCAGTCTCCCTCCCACCTTCAGTATACCATCCTGCAGAACAAGAAGATTAAGGTTGTACAATGGGTGGTTGTTTGGAAGCCTTTTAGGGTCTTGACTAAGTCTCTTCTACTTTTCACTGTAGAATCTCTGTTGAATGAGCTTTCATTCTTTCTTCTACATTCAACAATTCCTTCTTTCTGATTCCCTTTGCCAAACGTTGAATTCGAGCTACTACGTTTATGACTGTATTCCATTTTGAACATCTGGCTAGTATTTCAAGTATGTCATCTTGACACTTGGCAGCAGTGCTCAATGTTTGTACAACTTTTACTTCTGGATCACCCATAGACAATTCTGTGTAACCTTTACTGGGCATGATTTCCTTTTCCCAAAGGAACTCTGGATCGGTGAACCAGTTAGAATTCTTCAATTCTGTTATATTCAGGCCTCTTGAAGCATGATCTGCTGGGTTATGCTTTGTGTCAATGTGATGCCAATGTTCTGGATTTGTTATTTCCCAAATTTTCTCAACTCTGTTGGCGACAAAGATATGGAATCTTCGAGCTTCATTGCTTATGTATCTTAGGACAACTTGTGAGTCTGTCCAGAAATATTCTTCATCTATTTTCAATTCCAATTCTTCTCTCAGAAACTTGCTTACTGATGCGGAAACTACAGCTGCTGTCAGTTTAAGTCTTGGTATAGTCTAAATACTGGTAGGTGCAACTCTGGCCTTCCCCATAACCAGGGCACAGTGTATCTTTTCTTCTCCTATTACTCTGATGTAGGAGCACTGACCATAACCATAACTACTGGCATCTGAAAAATGATGAAGTTCTATTTTCTTGTACTTTCCGAAATCATGAGGTACAAAACATCTGTATATTCAAACTTCTCTCAAGTTTTGCAAGTCTCTTATCCAATTATCCCACCTTGGCCTGAAATTTTCAGGTATGGGCACATCCAATCCCAACTTCTGTCTGGATAATTCTTGCATTATTTCTTTTCCTCTGAGGATTACTGGGGCCACGTATCCCAATGGATCAAATATAGAAGCCACTGTTCTCTACATTCCATCCCAATCCAAGTACGTTCTGAACTGGAAGATGGTCATAATTGAGATCTACATTCTTCATTGTTGCTGCACGTTCAGAGTCACTGATGGATTCCAGTACCTCTCTGTTGTTTGAGATGAATTTGTGAAGGACCAGGTTTCTTCTTGCGCATAACTTTTGGCTTTCTTTCACTAGTTTGATTGCAGAATTCTGTGGACTCTAGACTTATGAGACCATCATCTACATAAAAGTTTTTCTTCAGAAAATTTACTGCTGATGGGCAATCCTTTTCATTCTGATTAGCCAGGTACTTCATACCATAATTGGTGCAACCTGGAGATGATGCTGCTCCAAACAAGTGTACTTTCATTCTGTATTCTGCTGGCTCTGTATCTGTGGAACATCTTTTCAACGTCACACATGACCGCTACGGGATACTTTCTGAATCTACAGAGTACTCCAGGCAGAGTGTTTGTAAGATCTGGTCCTTTTAGTAGATGATCATTCAATGCAACATCATTGTACTTTGCTGAGCAATCAAATACTACTCTAATCTTAGGAAAACGGAGAAGAAAAGCAAAAGCAGGACGGCACTCCCCACTGTTGCAATGAAAAATCCTTTATTCGCGTAGTTTCATAAAAACAGCAGACAGGAGCAGGTATGCATCAGTACGGACATAATTGTGGCAACGGCCGTTTCGCGTGAATCTGCGCTTCGTCTGGCCTCTGACCTCACTGCGCAAACATGCGTCAGTGCCTCTTAAACACCTCGTCCAGTTGTCAAGGCGACACCGACGCTCACAGGTTGCTCTTCCTTATTAAAAACACATAGTTGCAAATATACAAAGTATGCAATAGCAGACATAAAGTAACAAGCTTAAATGAAAACACTCAAATCATTTTTGTCGTTGAGTCCCAGGGGACCGAGAGAGGCTGCCTTGATGATCCACCTGGCTTCTCTCCTTAGGAGAGCCCTGTGTCTGTCACCCCCGCAGGGCATGACAGGCTCCAGTTCGATACCAGAGAATGTTAAACAGTGCGGATCACCACCATGTATGTTGCAAACATGCTCAATGAGCCTAGTGCAGGCTTTCCCGATCTTCAGGGAATTGAGATGTTCCCTGAATCTCTCAAAGAGGGGGCGTATCATCTTCCTAATGTAAAAGGCCCCGCATTTACATTTAACCAAGTAAACCACGTATGTACTCCTGCATGTCATAAACTGAGTGGTGTTATGCGAGACCCCTCCAAACATGAGATGTTTAAGCTGGTTGTTGAAGCTGCAAAAAGAACAAAAACCACACTTGTACAGTCGTGGCCAAAAGTTTTGAGAATTACATAAATATTGGAAATTGGAAAAGTTGCTGCTTAAGTTTTTATAATAGCAATTTGCATATACTCCAAAATGTTATGAAGAGTGATCAGATGAATTGCATAGTCCTTCTTTGCCATAAAATTAATTTAATCCCCAAAAAAACTTTCCACTGCATTTCATTGCTGTCAGTAAAGGACCTGCTGAGATCATTTCAGTAATTGTCTTGTAAACTCAGGGGAGAATGTTGACGAGCACAAGGCTGGAGATCATTATGTCAGGCTGATTGGGTTAAAATGGCAGACTTGACCTGTTAAAAGGAGGGTGATGCTTGAAATCATTGTTCTTCCATTGTTAACCATGGTGACCTGCAAAGAAACGTGTGCAGCCATCATTGCATTGCATAAAAATGGCTTCACAGGCAAGAATATTGTGGCTACTAAGATTGCACCTCAATCAACAATTTATAGGATCATCAAGAACTTCAAGGAAAGAGGTTCAATTCTTGTTAAGAAGGCTTCAGGGCGTCCAAGAAATTCCAGCAAGCGCCAGGATCGTCTCCTACAGAGGATTCAGCTGCGGGATCGGAGTGCCACCAGTGCAGAGCTTGCTCAGGAATAGCAGCAGGCAGGTGTGAGCGCATCAGCACGCACAGTGAGGTGAAGACTTTTGGAAGATGGCCTGGTGTCAAGATGGGCAGCAAAGAAGCCACTTCTCTAAAAAAAAAACATCAGGGACAGATTGATCTTCTGCAGAAAATATGGTGAATGGACTGCTGAGGACTGGGGCAAAGTCATATTCTCCGATGAAGCCTCTTTCCGATTGTTTGGGGCATCAGGAAAAAGGCTTGTCCGGAGAAGAAAAGGTGAGCGCTACCATCAGTCCTGTGTCATGCCAACAGTAAAGCATCCTGAGACCATTCATGTGTGGGGTTGCTTCTCATCCAAGGGAGTGGGCTCACTCACAATTTTGCCCCAAAACACAGCCATGAATAAAGAATGGTACCAAAACACCTTCCAACAGCAACTTCTTCCAACAATCCAACAACAGTTTGGTGAAGAACAATGCATTTTCCAGCACGATGGAGCACCGTGCCATAAGGCAAAAGTGATAACTAAGTGGCTCAGGGACCAAAACGTTGACATTTTAGGTCCATGGCCTGGAAACTCCCCAGATCTTAATCCCATTGAGAACTTGTGGTCAATCCTCAAAAAGGCGGGTGGACGAACAAAAACCCACTAATTCTGACAAACTCCAAGAAGTGATTATGAAAGAATGGGTTGCTATCAGTCAGGAATTGGCCCAGAAGTTGATTGAGAGCATGCCCAGTCGAATTGCAGAGGTCCTGAAAAAGAAGGGCCAACACTGCAAATACTGACTCTTTGCATAAATGTCATGTAATTGTCGATAAAAGCCTTTGAAACGTATGAAGTGCGTGTAATTATATTTCACTACATCACAGAAACAACTGAGACAAAGATCTAAAAGCAGTTTAGCAGCAAACTTTGTGAAAACTAATATTTGTGTCATTCTCAAAACTTTTGGCCACGACTGTAGTTGCCGATGGATTTATGACTAGTTAACCAATTGCTGGCTGGTTTCGCCTGCATTCTACTACGAACTAATTTGTCCTTGATAGTAGGGCAATGTCTAAAGGCAATTAGAGCTTACTATGGAGGCCTTCACCTCTCTAGCATAACACATTCTTTGGATTTTAATGGGCGGTGTGTAATTCCTAATTTCCCCTGTGGTGGCACTGTGGGGGAATTGAACCCTTTCTGCAAGCTGATCGCTTGGGGTCCCAACTATGGGACGTGTTATTATCTCCTTATTTTCAAGGGAAACAACTAATCTTGTAAATAGAGGTGAGAAGTTGAGGAGTCCCTTAACCCTTTATGAACTCTTTTTGCAAATCTGACCAGTGTCACTTTAAGTGCTAATAACTTTAAAACACTTTGACTTATCCAGGCCATTCTGAGATAGTTTTTCTATCACATATTGGACTTCATGACAATGGTAAAATGAAGTAAAAAAATTCATTTTTATTTATAAAAAAATACCAAATTTACCAAAAATTTGTAAAATATTGCAAATTTCCAAATTTCAATTTATCTACTTCTATAATACATAGTAATAACTAAAGTAATAGATTTTACTTTAGATTCCCCATACGTCTACTTCATGTTTGGATCATTTGGGAATGATATATTTTTTGAGGCTGTTACAAGGCTTAGAAAATTAGAAGCAAATTTTTAGGGACAAGTTCAGGTCTGAAGTCACTTTGCAAGGCTTACATAATAGAAACCACCCAAAAATGACCCCATTCTATAAACTACACCCCTCAAGGTATTCAAAACTGATTTTACAAACTCTGTTAACCCTTTAGGTGTTCCACAAGAATTAATGGAAAATAGAGATACAATTTCAAAATTTCCCTTTTTTGGCAGATTTTCCATTTTAATATTTTTTTTCCAGTTACAAAGCAAGGGTTAACAGCCAAACCAAACTCAATATTTATGGCCCTGATTCTGTAGTTTACAGAAACACCCCATATGTGGTCGTACACAGCTGTACGGGCACACGCCAGGGCGCAGAAGGAAAGGAATGCCATACAGTTTTTGGAAGGCAGATTTTGCTGGACTGGTTTTTTTGACACCATGTTCCATTTTATAGCCCCCCTGTTGCACCCCTAGAGTAGAAACTCCAAAAACGTGACCCCATCTAAGAAACTACACCCCTTAAGGTATTCAAAACTGATTTTACAAACGTCGTTAACCCTTTAGGTGTCCCACAAGAATTAATGGAAAATAGAGATACAATTTCAACATTTCCCTTTTTTGTCCGATTTTCCATTTTAATAATTTTTTTCCAGTTACAAAGCAAGGGTTAACAGCCAAACAAAACTCAATATTTATGGCCCTGATTCTGTAGTTTACAGAAACACCCCATATGTGGTCGTAAACTACTGTACGGGCACACAGCAGGGCGCAGAAGGAAAGGAATGCCATACGGTTTTTGGAAGGCAGATTTTGCTGTTTTTTTACACCATGTCCCATTTGAAGCCCCCCGATGCACCCCTAGAGTAGAAACTCCATAAAAGTGACCCCATATAAGAAACTACACCCCATAAGGTATTCGAAACAGATTTTACATATGTCGTTAACCCTTTAGGTGTTCCACAAGAGTTATTGGCAAATGGAGATGAAATTTCAGTATTTCAATTTTTGGGCAAATTTTCCATTTTAATCCATTTTTCCCAGTAACAAAGCAAGGGTTAACAGCCAAACCAAACTCAATATTTATGGCCCTGATTCTGTAGTTTACAGAAACACCCCATATGTGGTCGTACACAGCTGTACGGGTACACGGCAGGACGCAGAAGGAAAGGAATGCCATACAGTTTTTGGAAGGCAGATTTTGCTGGACTGGTTTTTTTGACACCATGTCCCATTTCATAGCCCCCCTGATGCACCCCTAGAGTAGAAACTCCAAAAACGTGACCCCATCTAAGAAACTACACCCCTTAAGGTATTCAAAATTGATTTTACAAACGTCGTTAACCCTTTAGGTGTTCCACAAGAATTAATGGAAAATAGAGATACAATTTCAAAATTTCCCTTTTTTGGCAGATTTTCTATTTAATTTTTTTTTTCCAGTTACAAAGCAAGGGTTAACAGCCAAACAAAACTCAATATTTATGGCCCTGATTCTGTAGTTTACAGAAACACCCCATATGTGGTTGTAAACTGCTGTACGGGCACACGGCAGGGCGCAGAAGGAAAGGAATGCCATACGGTTTTTGGAAGGCAGATTTTGCTGGACTATTTTTTTTGACACCATGTCCCATTTGAAGCCCCCTGATGCACCCCTAGAGTAGAAACTCCAAAAAAGCGGCCCCATTTTATAAACTACGGGATAGGGTGGCAGTATTATTGGTACTAGTTTAGGGCACATATGATTTTTGGTTGCTCTATATTACACTTTTTGTGAGGCAAAATAACAAGAAATAGCTGTTTTGGCAACGTTTTTATTTTTTGTTATTTACAACATTCATCTGACAGGTTAGATCATGTGATATTTTTATAGACCAGGCTGTCACGGATGTGGCGATACCTAATATGTATACATTTTTTTTATTTATGTAAGTTTTACACAAGGATTTCATTTTTGAAGCAAAAAAAATCATGTTTTAGTGCTTCCATAGTCTGAGAGACACAATTATTTCAGTTTTTGTGCAATTACCTTGGGTAGGGTATGATTTTTGCGGGATAAGATGACGGTTTTATTGGCACTATTTTGGGGTGCGTGTGACTTTTTGATCGCTTGCTATTACACTTTTTGTGATGGAAGGTGACAAAAAATTGTTTATTTAGCGCAGTTTTTATTTTACATTTTTTACTGTGTTCATCTGAGGGGTTAGGTCATGTGATATTTTTATAGAGCCGGTCGATACGGACGAGGAGATACCTAATATGTATACTTTTTTTTATTTATGTAAGTTTTACACAATAACAGCTTTTTTAAAACAAAAAAAATGATGTTTTAGTGTCTCCTTATTCTGAGCCATAGTTTTTGTTTTTTTGGGGGCGATTGTCTCAGGTAGGGGTTCATTTTTTGCGGGATGAGGTTGGTACTATTTTGGTGGGCAAACGCCTTTTTGATCGCTTGCTGTTCTACTTTTTGTGATGTAAGGTGACCAAAAAAAGCTTTTTTTAGCACAGTTGTTATTTTTTATTTTTTACAGTGTTCATCTGAGGGGTTAGGTCATGTGATATGTTTATAGAGCCAGTCGATACGGACGCGGCGATACCTAATATGTATACTTTTTTCCCCCCCTATTTTTTACCAATTTTTTTTTACTTTATTTGGGGAAAATGAAAAATTTTCACTTTATGTATTGTCCCACTTTGGGACTTGAACTTTTGGGGGTCTGATCCTTTACCATGCATTCCAATACTTCTGTATTGGAATGCATTGGCTGTGTGTATTGGAATGCATACACTGTGTATTACTCATACATCTTCCGGCCTGTGAGATCCAGGGGGCTGGATCTCACAGGCTCTTCACCGGAAGGCAGTGCGATGCCTCAGGAAGGCATCGCGCTGCCTTCCATGCCATCGGGTCCCCCCCACAGCCCCATGGGGACCCGATGGCAACGCCGACCACCGCTGCCGCACCAGGTAAAAGCTGCAAACCGCAGGTCTGAATTGACCCCCCCCCCCGATGCATTTAGCCGTGGTGCCTGCTCAATGATTTCGGGATCGGGACTATAGATGACGTACCGGTATGTCATGGGTCCTTAAGGACTCGGGAACCATGCCGTACCGGTACGTCATGGGTCCCTAAGGGGTTAAGTGGAAACCCCTTGGGATGTCCTCCATGCCTCTGTTACCAAGACTTACTGTACATCTGTTGTCTTCATATTGCTAAGAAACATCTAAATAACCCTGATCCCCAATTCCCACTAAAATTACAATAGTCCAGTAGAAGGACTTCATATTTCTATTTTTGGCCTGGTGGGAACTCGTCATATTACTGCTAAAATTGGAAGAAATGACACTGTAGTTCCAAGCAAGGCTCTCGGCAATTCTCCTCATTATGAGTCCCAGCCCGTCCTCTGTTTATACTAGGGATAAGCTTCTGATAAGTCAGAAATAATATCCGGTGCGCTGTCTGAAGATTTATGATTTTCCATGCCCAGTGATCGCAAAGTCATAGAGATGTCAAGAAGTCTGGTCAGATTATTTGTGGTGGAATATGTCACCATCAGGGGCGTAGCTATAGGGGGTGCAGAGGTGCATACCGGGCCCAGGAGCCTGAGGGGGCCCAAAGACCCTTGTGCTGCATAAGAAGACACACAAAGCACTGAGGGAAGGGGGGCCCAAGTCTAACTCTTGCACCAGGGCCCATGAGCCTTTAGCTACACCCCTGGTCACCATCAAATATAATCCCTGTGAGGTCAGAATTCATCTTCATGGTAAAAGTGCATCAGAAAATATGCCCAGGAAACATTCTGCAGGAGAGAGGGCCCTGCCCATAAGAACTCACACTCTACAGGAGAGAAGTCCCTGCCCATAAGAGCTTACACTCTACAGGAGGAGAGATCTCTGCCCATAAGTGTTTACACTCTACAGGAGGAGAGATCTCTGTCCATAAGAGCTTACACTCTACAGGAGAGAGGTCCCGGTCCATAAGAGCTTACACTCTACAGAAGAGAGGTCACTGTCCATAAGAGCTCACACTCTACAGGAGGAGAGATCTCTGCCCGTAAGACCTCACACTCTACAGGAGAGAGGTCCCTGCACATAAGAGCTCACACTCTACAGAAGAGAGGTCCCTGTCCATAAGAGCTTACACTCTACAGGAGAGAGGTCCCTGTCCATAAGAGCATACACTCTACAGAAGAGAGGTCCCTGTCCATAAGAGCTTACACTCTACAGGAGAGAGGTCCCTGTCCATAAGAGCTTACACTCTACAGGAGGAGAGGTCTCCGCCCATAAGAGCTCACACTCTACAGGAGAGAGGTCCCTGTCCATGAGAGCTCACACTCTACAGGAGGAGAGGTCTCTGCCCATAAGAGCTTACACTTTACAGAAGAGAGGTCCCTGCCCATAAGAGCTCACACTCTACAGGAGAGAGGTCCCTGTTCATAAGAGTTTACACTCTACAGGAGGAGAAATCCCTGCCCGTAAAAGCTTACACTCTACAGGAGGAGAGGTCCCCCTGTCCATAAGAGCTTACACTGTACAGATTAGAGGTCCCTGTCCAGAAGAGCTTACACTCTACAGGAAAGAGGAGAGGGGGCCTTGCCCATAAAAGCTTACCCTCTACAGGAGAGAGGTCCCTGCCCATAAGAGCTCGCACTCTACAGGAAAGACAGCCCTGCCCATAAAAGCTTACACTCTACAGGAGAGAGGGCCCTGCCCATAAGAGCTCACAGTCTACAAGAGAGATGTCTCTGCCCATAAGAGCTCGCACTCTACAGAAGAGAGGGCCCTGCCCATAAGAGCTCACACTCTACAGGAGAGATGTCTCTGCCCATAAGAGCTCGCACTCTACAGGAGGAGAGGTCCCTGTCCATAAGAGCTCACACTCTACAGGAGAGATGTCTCTTCCCATAAAAGCTTACACTCTACAGTAGGAGAGGTCCCTGTCCATAAGAGCTTACACTCTACAGGAGAGAGGTCCCTGCCATAAGAGCTTACACTCTACAGGAGAGAGGTCCTAGCCCATAAGAGCTTACACTCTACAGGAGAGAGGACCCTGCCATAAGAACTTACACTCTACAGGAGAGAGGTCCCTGCACATAAGAGCTTACACTCTACAGGAGAGAGGTCCTAGCCCATAAGAACTAACACTCTACAAGAGAGAGGTCCTAGCCCATAAGAGCTTACACTCTACAGGAGAGAGGACCCTGCCATAAGAACTTACACTCTACAGGAGAGAGGACCCTGCCATAAGAGCTTACACTCCACAGGAGAGAGGTCCTAGCCCATAAGAACTAACACTCTACAAGAGAGAGGTCCCTGCTCATAAGAGCTTACACTCTGCGGGAGAGAGGTCCCTGTCCATAAGAGCTTACACTCTACGGGAGAGAAGTCCTTGCCTATAGGAGCTTACACTCTATAGGAGAGAGATACTGCCCATAAGAGCTTACACTCTACAGGAGAGAGGACTCTGCCCATAAGAGCTTACACTCTACAGGAACAGAGATCCCTGTCCATAAGAGCTTACACACTAGGAGGAGAGGTCCTTGCTTATTAAAGCCTACACTCTACAGGAGAGAGGTCCCTGCCCATAAGAGCTCACACTCTACATGAGAGAGGTCCAGAGGTCCCTGACCATAAAAACGTACACTCTACAGGAGAGGTCCCTGCCCATAAGAGCTTACACTCTACAGGAGAGAGATCCCTGCCCATAAGAGCTTACACTCTACAGGAGAGAAGTGCTTACCTATAAGAGATTACACTCTACAGGAGAGAGATCCCTGCCCATAAGAGCTTACACTCTACAAGTAAAGATTTGTAAACCCATATTGTCGCCCATCCCATGGTATCAGTAATGTCGCCCACTTCCATCCTCGTCCATCGTCAGTTCCTCTGAAGAACGTCAGCGATCAGGACTTCCATCTGGATGCAGCACTGTCCTCTCACTATCCTCCATGTATAGGTCTCCGTCTGCATATACTGGTTGTCCTCATCAATGAAGCTGGGACCAGTTTCGGTGAGATGGGTTTCCATCCTCTGCATTGTTTAGTTTAGCTGAGAAATTGAAAGATCATGAGGATATAAAGATGTGAATTACATCATAAACCGATAGTAAAACTGCTTTCTGTGCCATGTATTTACACTTGTGGAGTGACATAGTCTCATAATTTTCTGATCTAACTGTAAACAGTGCAGTCTAAAACCAACACAATCACTTATGGACTTATAATTTACCCGTAGGTAAGGGGTGCCAGTCTTCCCACCCCTACCAGTTTGAGGTTATGCTGCTTTAACTGTTTTCCCATTTTTTTCTGCTGATTTTGTTTGCAGGTAATCTGATGTACTGAATATATGTATGCATTTTTAACTTCTACCACTAGATGGCTCTGTAGTATCATAAATAGGAAAAGTTATATAAAGAGTTGTAAAGCCATAAGTGAGTCAGTGTGTGGCTGAACCTCGGGGAAGGCGTTACTCCCTTGAACTGATGTAGTTGTGTGGACTAATGTACAACCCCAATGCCAGAAATGTTGGGACAAGGCCATGTCTACCATTGTGTAGCATCCCCTCTTCTTTTAGCAACAGCCTTTAAACATCTGGAAAGTGAGGAGGAGTTTTGGAAGAGGAATCTTGTCCCATACTTGCCTGGTGTAGGATTCTAGCTGCTCACCAGTCCTGGGTCTTCTTTGCTGGAATTTCCATTTGATAATACGTCAAATGTTTTCTATTGGTGATAGGTCTGGACTGCAGGCAGCCAGTTCAGCACCCGCACTATTCTGTGAAGCCATGCTGTTGTGAAGGATGCAGTATGTGCTTTAGCATTTTCTTGCTGAAATGGTGCAAGGCCTTCCCTGAAAGAGATGTTGTCTGGATGGGAACATATGTTGTTCTAAAACCTCTATATACTGTTCAGCATTGATAGTGTCTTTCTAGATATGTAAGCTGCCCACACCATAGGCACTAATGAACCCTATATCAGAGATGCGGGGTTTTGAACTGCACAATGATAACAAGCTGGATGGTCCCTTTGCTCTTAAGTCTGCAGGGCACAGAGAAGAAGCTGGATGGTCCGCCTCATCTTGAGTCTACAGAACATATAGAAGAAACTGGATGGTCCCTGTCCTCTTGAGTCTGCAAAACACATAGAAGAAGGTGGACCTGCCCATAAGAGCTTACACTCTACAGGAGAGAGGACCCTGCCCATAAGAGCTTACACTCTACAAGAGAGAGGTCCCAGACCATAACAGCTCACACTCTACAGGAGAGAGGGCCCTGCCCATAAGAGCTTACACTCTACAGGAGAGAGGTCCATGCCCATAAGAGCTTACACTCTACAGGAGAGAGGTCCCAGCCCATAAGAGCTTACACTCTACAGGAGAGAAGTTCCTGCCCATAAAAGCTTACACTCTACAGAAGAGGTCCCTGTCTATTAGAGCTTACACTCTACATGAGAGATCTGCCCATAAGAGCTTACACTCTACAAGAGAAGATGCCCCTGTCCATAACAGCTCACACTCTACAAGTAAAGATTTGTAAACCCATATTGTTGCCCATCCCATGGTATCAGTAATGTTGCCCACTTCCATCCTCCTCCATCGTCAGTTCCTCTTAAGAACGTCAGCGATTAGGACTTCCATCTGGGTGCAGCACTGTCCTCTCACTAACCTCCATGTATAGGTCTCTGTCTGCATATACTGGTTGTCCTCATCAATAAAGCTGGGACCAGTTTCAGTGAGATGGGTAAACATCCAAGGAGCACTTGGTTTCCATCCTCTTCATTGTTTGGTTTAGCTGAGAAATTGAAAAATCATGAGGATATAAAAATGTGAATTACATCATAAACCGATAGTAAAACTGCTTTCTGTGCCATGTATTTACACTTGTGGAGTGACATAGTCTCATAATTTTCTGATCTAACTGTAAACAGTGCAGTCTAAAACCAACACAATCACTTATGGACTTATAATTTACCTGTAGGTAAGGGGGTGCCAGTCTTCCCACCCCTTACCAGTGTGAGGTTATGCTGCTTTAACTGTTTACGCCAAATGTTTTCGATTAGTGATAGGTCTGGACTGCAGGCAGCCAGTTCAGCACCCGCACTATTCTGTGAAGCCATGCTGTTGTGAAGGATGCATTGTCTTGCTGAAATTGTGCAAGGCCTTCCCTGAAAGAGATGTCTGGATGGTAACAAATATTGTTCTAAAACCTCTATATACTGTTCAGCATTGATAGTGTCTTTCTAGATATGTAAGCTGCCCACACCATAGGCACTAATGAACCACATATCAGAGATGCAGGGTTTTGAACTGCACAATGATAACAAGCTGGATGGTCCCTTTGCTCTTAAGTCTGCAGGGCACAGAGAAGAAGCTGGATGGTCCCTCTCTTCTTGAGTCTGCAGTACACATAGAAGAAGGTGGACTATCCCTCTCTTCTTGGGTCTGAAGAACACATATAAGAAGCTGGATGGTCCCTCTCTTCTTGACTCTGCAGAACACATAGAAGAAGGTGGACAATCCCTTTCTTCTTGGGTCTGAAGAAAACCTAGAAGAAGCTGGATAGTTCCTCTCTTCTTGGTTCTGCAGAACACATAGAAGAAACCGGATAGTTCCTCTTGTCTTGAGTCTACGGACCACATAAAAGAAGAAAGTTTCTGCACTGCAGGGCGATCTCATAAAAGTAGTTTCTTCTTTATTGCAGCATCTTCACAAAGGTGCAGTACAAAATGCAATGAACAAGAACTTGCTTCCTTGTTTTGGATTAAAAACATCCTTCATCATAGCCAAAGTGTAGTACAAATAATGTGCTAATTTAATAGCCATGGGAAACCACATGATGCTGATCCCTCAGCTAGGAGGGGTCAGAACCAAGTCAAGCAAATTACCCTGGCGCATGATTAAAAAGCAGATGGAAAGCAGATGAAAAAAACAAATGAATACCGTCATATAAATACAGTATAATAATAATATATATAGAAAACTCATAATATCAAGAACAATGAAAAAGATTGCTGTGACAATTCATTCAATAAGGTCAGCTGGGCCCTAATAGAACTGTAACGGATCTCCTCGCACCACGACTGGGTACCTCCGTTGATGGATACTCCTAGTGCTTCCCGAGGGCTCCAAGCACTCCACTTGACACCGTAAGCACTGCCGACCCCACGAACTGCCACAGCTTGGTTGGGGCCTCGTCGTCTTCTACCCACCCTGGACCTACGACAAGGCTTCCAGGTTCCGGTGGGTGAACCTCTCTTCCTTCAGAGAGTGATGCAGGAACAAGCTCCTAAAAGAGCTCAGGGATTATAGCCAGGGGAGTATACAGCGTATAGCATTCCCCAGTGTAGATGCAGCCTTTTCCCCACACACATGAGACAACGCTATATGTTGAGGGTAAAACAGGAACTCTTTATTTGGACTACATGTCAGCCTTTTATGCAGGTCTTCCAGCAAGGGGTACTCCCCCTGGGGACCTTGTGGAAGACTGAGACAGTTTTTAAATTAGCCAATCACATGCATTTACAGTATGGAAACACTCCCAGCAATTGTACACAAACCCCCCACTCTGCCTGTGATACAATTACCAAACACAATGGGCTCTGCCTGTGATACAATTACCAAACACAATGGGCTCTGCCTGGGATACAATTACCAAACACAATGGGCTAACTTACTCACAGGCAGAAAACACACATTTTTCCCCAAAACACAGAAAACACCCCAAAACCCCACATATCCCCATAAATTATATATCCCTGGATAGCACTGATCTGGGCGAACAACATATCCAGAAATCACCCAGATCCGAGCAGGGGTTCCTGAATTCCATGGAAGTCACATTTGAGCGACCGCAAACATGGCTTTCTTGCCCAAAACAGTTCCACAGATAAGGCTACATGCACAGGAACGTTGTTTGTTTCTGTGTCCGTTAGTTTTTTTGCGGATAGGATACAGACCCATTCATTTCAATGGGTCCACAAAAAATGCGGAGAGCACACTGTGTGCTGTCCGCATCAGTATGTCCGTTCCTTAGCCCCGCAAAAAAAATAGAACCTGTACTATTCTTGCCCATTTTGTTACAATGGATCCACCCAAAAAAAACAGATGGCATCCGTTTTCTTTTTTTTTTGGGCGGATCTGCAATTTGTGGACCGCAAAACACATACAGTCGTGTGCATGTAGCCTTAGGGCTTGTTCACATGACCGTATGGCTTTTTCAGTGTTTTGCGGGCTGTTTTTAACGGATCGGTTTTTCAGTTTTTTGTTTCAGTAGTGTTTCCAGTTCCATTCCGTTTTTCCGTTCGTTTTTTCTATATGGCATATACAGTATACAGTAATTACATAGAAAAAATTGGGCTGGCCATAAAATTTTCAATAGATGGTTCCACAAAAACGGAACGGATATGGAAGACATACGGAGTACATACGGAGTA
Source organism: Bufo gargarizans (assembly GCF_014858855.1). Lineage (NCBI taxonomy): Eukaryota > Metazoa > Chordata > Amphibia > Anura > Bufonidae > Bufo > Bufo gargarizans. The sequence continues at coordinate 37,372,008 of NC_058081.1, forward strand.
CATTCCGTATGTGTTCCGTTTTTTTTTGCGGACCCATTGATTTGAATGGAGCCATGGAACGTGATTTGTGGGCAATAATAGGACATGTTATATCTTTGAAAGGAATGGAAAAATGGAAATACGGAAACAGAATGCATACGGAGTACATTCCTTTTTTTGCGGAACCATTGAAATGAATGGTCCGTATACGGAACTAAAAAAACTGGCCGTATACGGAACTCAAAAAATGTTCGTGTGAACGAGCCCTTAAGCTGTGCGGCCGGTCTACCTTCTCCTTCAAAGAGTGTACGAATTGCGCGAACAGACCCGTTCGTGCATACTTTCGTTGACAGCGTCTTGTTCGGTAGTCTGTTCGGTAAATCCCATTTGCCGAACCACAGAGTAAAAAGACACGAACAAGCCTTTCTACTGAGAGAAAACAAAGTTTTAGTATGTGGGCCATAATCCTGAGGCAAGAGGCTGGCAAACAGGCCCCTCCAAAGCCCAGTGGCGAGTTTATTTTCGCCACAAGAACAGTCCTATCCTTGTCCGTAATGCGGGCAACAATAGAACATGTTCTATTTTTTTGCGGAACGGAGATACTGACATACGGAAACGGAATGCACACAGAGTATGGTTCCGCATACGGTCTGCAAAAAAACCGGAACGGACACGGAAAGAAAATACGTTCGTGTGCATGAGGCTTTGGGCTTGGGAATGCAATACAAAAATTATCTTCCAAAATGTTTTTTTCTATGGTGGTTCCTTTCTTGGACTGGTCCGAACACACAGTCTAACCCTAGAACTAAGAAAACGGACGCTCCAGCTTCCCCTTTAAACCCTTCAATCCCAGAAGATTTAGCTTTTTTTCCGCTTTTGTTCTTTTACTCCTGGCCATAACTTTTTTTTTAATTTTTTCCACTTCTTGTTTTTGGCAGGACAAGTTGAACTTTAATAGCACCATTTACTATTGCATAAACAATGTAGTGGGTGAGCGAATCAAAGTATCCAAAGTCGACTTTGATCCGAAATTCAGGGAAAATTCCCTGAAGTGGCGGTAAAAATGTAAAAAAAAAAAATCATACTCACCTCACGCATTTGAGCGCGAAGAGGCCGTCACGGCCATCTTGATTGAAGATCCCGTGCGATATCTCGTGCGCAGTGACGCATGGAGTATACACGCCGCCCAGCGTGATGACGTCATCATGCACTGCGTGAGATTTCGTGCTGGATCCTCAAGCAAGATGGATCCTCTTTGCGTTCAAATGGATAAGATGAGTATTTTTTTTTAACTGATTAACCCCTGAAAGCCCTCATTTCTCATCTCAGAGGCCGGCATCTGAAGGGTTCAATTAACGCGAGGAGGCGCAATCGCCGTTCCCTGTCATTGCACCCGCTATTTACAAAGAAATGCACTTTGTGTAAAGTAATTTGTCACAAAGCAAATTCGTTGAAGCAGCCAAATCGAATTTTTAGGAACTTCGCTCATCTCTAGTAGAGGGAGGCTGAAACAAAAAAAATAAAAAAAATGTTATCAAGTGGAAGAAATGTTAACTAAATAAAAATTGTAATAAAAAAAAAGTTGCCTTGGGCCACACCCACTGCTTCAAATATACGGCGCTCATTCTGAACAGCATATTCCTTAAGGCAGCGGTCCCCAACCGAGATGGTTTGCCGGGTCGCGGCGATCAGGTCAGTCTTTATGGAAGCGCTTCATTAGTACAGAAGGACCAGGAAGCGGTGAAGGATCTGTACTCACCGCTTCCTGGTCCACGGCTAGGCTATCGGCTGTGCAGGGCTGAGCACAGCGTGAGGTCTCTCTGTGACCTCACACTGTGTGCCGCGATACACAGCCAGCCGACAGCAGAATGAAGAGGATCGTGATGGTGACCAGGAGCAGGAGAGGTAAGTGTTTTTATTTTATTTTATTTGCACTGGGGGCTGATGGCTGACCTGGGGGACATGGGGCAGACATGAGGGGCTAATGGGGGGCTTATGGCTGACATGAGGAGCTAATGGGGGGCTTATGGCTGACATTGGGGGGGTTTATGGCTGACATTGGGGAGGTTTATGGCTGACATTGGGGAGGTTTATGGCTGACATTGGGGAGGTTTATGGCTGACATTGGGGGGGGTTATGGCTGACATTGGGGGGGTTTATGGCTGACATTGGGGAGGTTTATGGCTGACATTGGGGAGGTTTATGGCTGACATTGGGGAGGTTTATGGCTGACATTGGGGGGGTTTATGGCTGACATTGGGGAGGTTTATGGCTGACATTGGGGAGGTTTATGGCTGACATTGGGGAGGTTTATGGCTGACATTGGGGGGGTTTATGGCTGACATTGGGGAGGTTTATGGCTGACATTGGGGAGGTTTATGGCTGACATTGGGGGGGTTTATGGCTGACATTGGGGGGGTTTATGGCTGACATTGGGGGGGTTTATGGCTGACATTGGGGAGGTTTATGGCTGACATTGGGGAGGTTTATGGCTGACATTGGGGGGGTTTATGGCTGACATTGGGGGGGTTTATGGCTGACATTGGGGAGGCTTATGGCTGACATTTGGGGGCTGATAGATGGCTAAAGGTTTGGGGGTTGATCTGAACCATTGGGGGTCTGATTAACATTGGGGGTCTGATTGCTGGTCTGACCTGAGGTGTAATGAAAAATATTTTTTTCTTATTGTTCTCCTCTAAAACTAGGTGCATCTTATAGGGCGAAAAATACGGTACAGTGCAGCAGAGACCAGTGCAGCAGAGACCAGTGCAGCAGAGACCCTAGTCAGTTTATATAGTCGTTATATAGTGTAATATATTTTAATATGCACCTTGTGTTTTGTTATGCGTGTGAATCAGTCAGCCCCGCCCACCCGCTAAGCCGCCCCCCCCCCCCCCAGAACCCCCATCCTCTCCGCTCCCCCCCCCACCCGGTCCCTGGGAAAATGATCTTGCATGAAACTGGTCCTTGGTGCAAAAAAGGTTGGGGACCACTGCCTTAAAGGGACACTGACAGGCCCAAAAAGCATATTTAGGTATATATATGACAGTACAGGTCATATAGGGTATTAGAATCATCTAAGTATCCCCCCTGTCCACCTCATAAATACAGTAAAAAGAAGTTTTATAACCTGCTTTCCTGGTGTTCAATCTGCCCAAGGGGCAGTGCTTCATCTCAACTTGCGCCCAGCCAGCCTCGCCACAACTGCCGTTTGAAGCGCTGCCAAGCTAATCAATATTCACTTCGTTGGGCGGCTACTAGTGTCCCCGGCCATCTTCAGCGCATGCGCCCGGCACCCTCACTGGCCGGGATCGCATCGCGCCTGCGCACAGTCTGATTCCCAGAGGCCGATGCAGCCTCTGCTTAATGCGCATGCGCCAGGCACAGCAGCGCTTCAGAGTAGCCGCCCAGCGAAGTGAATATTGATGAGCTGGGCGGCTCTTCAAGCGGCAGTTGTGGCGAGGCTGGCTGGGCGCAAGTTGAGATGAAGCACTGCCCCTTGGGCAGATTGAACACCAGGAAAGCAGGTTATAAAACTTCTTTTTACTGTATTTATGAGGTGGACAGGGGGGATACTTAGATGATTCTAATACACTTTATATGACCTGTACTGTCATATATATACCTAAATATGCTTTTTGGGCCTGTCAGAGTCCCTTTAAGGTATTCACACCAGAAAACATACACTGATAAATCTCCTGCTTCTCTTCTATTTCAAAACTGCCTGCAGCCACCACTAGGGGGAGCTCAGTGCATAGGATTTTAATACAGGTTCAAGTTCCCAGACCTCTTTTGCAGGTTCTCCACTGCGCCTGGCATTACAGTGGTGGCCAGAGGAGCTCCCACTGTAGCTACTCCATTATCTCCTAGCTTGTTCCAACATGACTGCAGAGCTCCGTCGTGATGCGCTCTGCAGTCATGATACAGTTCGGAACCATAGCATCTCATTTTCCAGTAGAAGTCAATGGGAAAATAGGTCTCTGAGATAGACCTGGAGCTCTCTTGGGTGTGATGCTGCTTGCGGCTGCTGGCCACATGGGTATACAGCTGAGTAGCGGCCAGCAGCATGTATTTCATAACCGCAACACGGTCGCGCCGAGTGGTCGTAGCCTTAGAGAAATCCATGAGGGGGGTACGTGTCCACTTTCTCTGTTCTGGGGGATAGAACGTGTGTTCTGACCAGTCTCTCGAGGGGATCTCAAAAATAAAAAAACTTTTTGGAAGAGAATCATATTGGATGTTTCTTCTGGACTCAAGATGGCCTTATGGAATGAATTATCACCACGACCTTCACTGTTACTGATATTATGAATTTCCTGTGTATATTATTACATTTATAGGTTTGTGTTCGTGTGCGGTTTGTTTTCTTGTTTTTTTTTCATCTGCTTTTTAATCATGTTCCAGGGTAATTTGCACGACTTTGAACCCAACCCCTCCTGGGGAAGGGATCGGCATCATGTCATTTTCCATAGCTTTTAAATTGCACATTACTTGTACTAGACTGTGGCTATGATGAAGGATGCTTTTCATCCGGGAACATAGAAGTGAGTTTTAGTACGCGTGTCGCAGCAAATAGCTCCGCCCAGTGCTCACATCTACACACCCCAGTCCCCTTGGTGCCCCCACACAGAAGTTATATCTACAGTAGTAATGCCCACATTGTGTCCCCCTTTTAGTAGTACCACCTGGAAATAAATGTAAAAAAACTGTAAATACTCACCTGAGCGTTCCCCCGATGATCAGAGCACATCCTGTACTCCCCACCAGGCACGATCCGGTCTCACAGGGCCCTGCTGGGCTGATTTCCAGGCCTACACTTTCCTCCTACGTGGTCCAACAGCACAATGTAAGTGTGACCACATCGTGCCTGCTTGGGAGCACCAGTAGCTGAAGCAGGGAGCGCAGATTGCATCCTAAGGACACAGAGACAGTTCAGAGCTGGACTGCCTCCAGGGACCGCAGGACAGCCACTGACATTCAGGATGGTTGGAAGGTATGCCTTTGTGGAGATGCTGCAATAAAGAGGAAACTACTTTTATGAGATCGCCCTGCAGTGCAGAAGCTTTCTTCTTTTATGTGGTCTGCAGACTCAAGACAAGAGGAACTATCCGGCTTCTTCTATGTGTTCTACAGACCCAAGAAGAGAGGAACTATCCAGCTTCTTCTATGTGTTCTGCAGACCCAAGAAGAGAGGAACTATTCAGCTTCTTCTATGTGTTCTGCAGACCAGAGAAGAGAGGAACTGTCCAGCTTCTTCTGTGTGTTCTGCAGACCCAAGAAGAGAGGAACTATCCAGCTTCTTCTATGTGTTCTGCAGACCCAAGAAGAGAGGAACTGTCCAGCTTCTGTGTGTTCTGCAGACCCAAGAAGAGAGGAACTATCCAGCTTCTTCTATGTGTTCTGCAGACCCAAGAAGAGAGGAACTATCCAGCTTCTTCCGTGTGTTCTTCAGATCTAAGAAGAGAGGGATTGTCCACCTTCTTCTATGTGTTCTGCAGACTCAAGAAGAGAGGGACCATCCAGCTTCTTCTATGTCTGATGTTCCCTCTTCTTTTGTGCAGATTAGACACCACTGCTTAAGGTGGCTGAGCTGACTAATTATTTTTTAGTCCGCAGGAGACATACATCTGTGGTTTCCAAAAACTAGTTTAGATTTTGATTCATCTGACCACAGTTTTCTATTTTAAATGAGCTTTGGCCTAGGAAGATGGCAGTGTTTCTGGATCATGTTGACATATGGCTTCTTCTTTGCATGATGAAGAAGTTGTGTTCACAACAATGATTTCTGGAAGTGTTCCTGAGCCCATGCAGTGATTTCCAGTGCCTGTTTTTAATGCGGTGCCTCCTGAGGGCCTGTAGATCATGAGCATCTAATACTGCCCGTCAGCCTTGTCCCTTGGATTTCTCCAGATTCTCTGACTCTTTTGATGATATTATGTACTGTAGATGGTGGGATGTTCAAAGTCATCACAATTTTACAATGAGGAAAAATTTTCTGAAATTCTTCTGCAATTTCTTGCCGTGTTTTTTTTGCAGATTGGTGAACCTCTGCCCATTTCTCTGCCCCTCTAACATACTCCAGTCATTCATACCCAATGTCCCGAGTTTTTGGGGAATTTGGGGTTGTATCATTCCTGGATGCCATTAAACAGGAAGAGGACGTGTCCGATAAGGGTGTGTTTTTGCGCTTTGTGTATGTGCGTACAGTAAGTGCGTGAGATACCTGCTGAAAGCAAGAGCAGAGGCTCTAATTACTGGGAAAGGTAGTGCTCTGGGACTACTCCAGGACCCTCAGAGGTGCCAGAGCCTCAACATACAAGAGGCTGTGATTAAAGTGGTTTCTAGACTTATCCTCTAGTTAGGTCATCACTGTCTGATCGGTTTCGGTCCAACACCAGAAAACTGGCAAAAATGCATTGATAAATCTCTTGCTTCTCTTCTATTTCAAAACTGCCTGCCTGCAGCCACCACTAGGGGGAGCTCAGTACATAGGAATTAATACAACTACCATGAAATCTGTAATATTCTCTTGGCATAGAGGCGGCTGAATGAAAAAGCTGTGTTTTCACACAGAACAGAAGAGAAGAACAAGTTCCCCGGGCCTCTTTTGCATGTACTCTGCTGCGCCTGGCATTACAGTGGTGGCCAGAGAAGCTTCTACTCTAGCTACTCTATTATCTCCTAGTTTGTTCCAACATGGCTGCCTACAGAATTTGTAGTCCATCCAGCAGAATGTACACTTTAGGGTACGACCACACGGCGTGGTTTTGATGTGGTCACAGGGTCGGACTAGTCCACCAGAGTATCTTCTGATGGGCCTAGGTCTAGGAGAAAACGGAGCTGCCTTTAGAGATAATCTTTGGCCACTATGGTCTATTTCTATGATTCAAAACTTATGAACCATTATCGATAATACAAGGGTTGGGCCCCAAGAATAATTTCCTCTAGTGGACCCCGGGAATCCCAGTCCCACCCTGTGCAGTCATGATGCAGTTAGGGACCACAATATCTCATTTTCCTGTAGAAGTCAATGGGAAAATAGGTCTCTGGGTGTCAGACAGCTACCGATCAGATACTGATCTATCCTGAGGGCCCCTTTAAGGCCTAGACAGGGCAGGTAGGGCGTAGCCTCCTCTAGTCACATAGCGGCAGAGAAGGTCTAGACAGAAGCTACTTGATCAGGTGGGAACAGTCAGAGCTATAAGAACCATAGCACTTAAGGTGGCTGTAACCATCAGGCTTGGTGTTGTAACCCAGCATGTAACCCTTCGGTACTTACCTTCAGCTATACCACAAACCTAGGCCAAGTGGGTTGTTGGTAGCACCCCCCCTCCCCCCCCAATCCTCTAGTATCCAGCACCTGGGTCAAATGCCCTGCCAGCCCTGCTCCCGTCTATCTACAGGCTCGACAGTGACCACATCTGTGTGCGTCAACTGCTCCAAGTCCTCCATAAATCAGTCAATTTAACATTAAAGGGGAAGTCTGGTGGTCCCCCCCTATCTCACAGGGACAGCAGTTCAGGGTCCTCATCTATTATGTGAGGAAAACCACAAAAAACATCTCAGCCTCTTGAGGACCTGACATATCTGTGCACTGTGGGATGATTTCAGAGGGTGTAATACCTCATTTGCCCTGTGGTGGTGCTGTAGGGATAGTGAACACTCGCTCACAGATCAGAGGCGATCACTGGGGATCACAGTGACTGCGAACCTTTAAGGGGCCAAGTGCCCAAACTGCAACCCAAGCCCCACTTATTTATCTCAAATTGCCATCAAGGCGATTTAACCTGAATACTGAAAAATACCCTCCAAGTGTAGCTGTGGGGGCGTGGCTTGGCATAGGCCCCTGTAAAATGAATGCCTCTGTTGGCGCCCCCTAGTATTAAAAATGTCCCATTAGTGACCCCCAGTATAAATAATGCCCCAGTAGTGGCCCCCAGTATTAATAATGCCCCAGTAGTGGCCCCCATTATTAATAAGACCACAATTATTGGCCCCAAGTATTAATAATTCCCCATGAATGGCCCCCAGTATTACAAAGGCCCCCATTAGTGGCCTCCAGTATTAATAATGCCCCCATTAGTGGCCTCCAGTATTAATAATTCCCCATGAATGGCCCCCAGTATTAATAATGCCCCCATTAGTGGCCTCCAGTATTACTAATGCCCCGATTAGCAGCCCCCACTATTAATATTGCCCCATTAGTGGCACCCTCAGTATTAATAGGGCCCCCATTAGTGGCCTCTAGTATTAATAATGCCCCATTTGTGGCCTCTAGTATTAATAATGCCCCCATGTGTGGCCTCTAGTATCAATAATGCCCCATTTGTGGCCTCTAGTATTAATAATGCCCCATTTGTGGCCTCTAGTATTAATAATGCCCCCATGTGTGGCCTCTAGTATCAATAATGCCCCATTTGTGGCCTCTAGTATTAATAATGCCCCATTTGTGGCCTCTAGTATTAATAATGCCCCCATTTGTGGCTTCTAGTATTAATAATGCCCCCATTTGTGGCCTCTAGTATTAATAATGCCCCATTTGTGGCCTCTAGTGTTAATAATGCCCCCATTTGTGGCCTCTAGTATTAATAATGCCCCATTTGTGGCCTCTAGTGTTAATAATGCCCCCATTTGTGGCTTCTAGTATCAATAATGCCCCATTAGTGGCTCCCGGTATTAATAAGGCCCCCATTAAAATTAATGTCCCTATTAGTGCCCCCTAATATTATTTTTCATTAATTAGTGGCCCCCAGTAGTATTATTAATGCCCCAATAGTGGCCCCCAGTATTAATAGGGCCCCCATTAAAATGAATGTCCCTATTAGTGCCCCCCTAGTACTATTTTTCCTCCAGTAGTGCCCCCCAGTATTATTACTGCCCCCTTCCCCCCTCTGACGCACCTGCCACCGTTGCCCTATCATAACCTAATTGTTGAGGAACAAGAAGAAAGGATTCAGTCCCAGTGGAGGACCCCTTTAAGTCCTGCTGCAGGGCTGCGCCGCAGGGTCCGTCAGGCAGACAGGACGTGCGTGACCCTGTACGGGGGAGCACAGCGCCGAGGACACCTGGGACGTCTGCACTGCAGGACACTTCACTCAGAGCTCCCCCTACTTTCCCAAGGGAGTTGGTACAGTCCGAAAGTTTCTGATTGGCCGGAAAAGTTAGAGAAGTTTGTGTGCGCGGCAGAGCTCGTCAGCCGGATGGCGGCGGCGGAGGAGGGTGCCCCCGTGTATGGCAGCAGGGTGGGGGCCCTGCATGTAAGCCGCTACAGGTGAGCGGGGCCACTCAGCCTCGGCTGCTGCTGCTGCAGAACCTCTTCTCAGCGAGGAAGTGTCTGTCACTGTGTGAAGGAGGAGGTGCCAAGGAGGAGGAAGTAAAGGGGTTAAAGGAAGAAAAGCTAAGGGACATAAGAAATGTGGAGGAGGGGTCACTATCCAGCCAGCATCCGATAATCCGGAAATTCTGGTAATCCAGCATTTATTTACAACATAAACCTGTATAGTAATAGTGAGGAGGAGGTCGGACTACAGGAATAGGGAACTTCCAATAATCCAGAAATTCTCATAATCCAGCAGCTGTTTCCAACATAAACCTGTGTAGTAATCGTGAGAAGGAGACCGGACTACAGGAATAGGGAACTTCTTATAATCCGGCATCCAATAATCCAGAAATTCTGGTAATCCAGCATTTATTTCCAACATAAACCTGTATAGTAATAGTAAAAAGGAGACCAGACTACAGGAATAGAGAACTTCCTTTAATCCGGCATCCAATAATCCAGAGATTTTGATAATCTCCCTCTAACATAAACCTAGTAATAGTTAAAATGAAACCAGACTATGGAAATAAATAGTGAACGTGCTTTAAGCCAGCATCCGATAATCCAGAAATTCTGATAATCTGGCACATTATTGCAACATAAACCCGTATGATAATAGTGAATATGAAACAGTTTTAAGGAAGAGTGAACTTCCATTAATCCAGAAATTCTGATAATCCACCACTTGTTTCCAACATAAACCTGTGCGATTATAGTGAGAAAGAGACCGGACTACAGGAATAGGGAACTTCCTTTAATCCGGCATCCAATAATCCAGAGATTTTAATAGTCCCCTCCAATATAAACCTGTACAGTAATAGTGAAAATAAGACCGGACTAAAGGAATAGTCAATCTCCTTTAATCCAGCACTTGCTTCCAACAAAAACTTGTATGACAATCTTCCATTTCCCAAGCCCAGGCCTAGGTCCGTATTAAAGGAATCCTAAACTTCTTTTCATCTGGACAGTCCGGCGTCTCACGCCCCGATCCTTATATCCTGTTGGCCGTTGAATAATCCGGCCCCATAAATCCCTGATCTATATTGGATTATTAGAACTTTATACAGCTGTTTGCAGTATATTGAAAGCTGCAGGTAGTCTTACTCAGCAGATGGCGCCGCTGAGCACCGCATCCAACTCCTCCCACTGTAGAAAGCGGTCATGTCGGGAGACACATTCAGAATAATGGTAATGCTGCATAGGAGATTATATTAGAAAACTGACATTACTCTGCTTCTCCCGGGCGACGGGTGCACCAATGGTATTAAAATGAGGTGCGGGTGGAGGTGCCCTTTAAATCGGGTTGTTCTCATCATATGCCCTGTATGAAGTCTTTGGAGGAGAAGAGCTTTGTGTATTTATAGCCATTTGTCTGGTCGAGCCTCTATTGCAGTGATTAATGCTGATCTGTCATGTGCGGGTTTATTTTCCTTTGTGTTGCTCAGACTTGTGGGAAGATTTCTGTTTTCTATTAATCCTCTCTGTAAGATTTTCGGTGATTTCCAGAAGCTTAAATCATAGGGTTTTGGTCTTGAGCCTCCTGGATTTCTTCTTCTGGTCTCTTTCTGAAGTGACTGAGCGTCGACTATTCCTGTGTATTAGACGGTTAGAACCGTGAGCTTAACTTGCTGTGCCTCGTGTACCAATGTGCATCATAACCGCACGTACTGTACCTTTAAGAGTTCACTTCTGGTAGTGTCGCACGGTATTTGCAGCATGTGTGCACCATGTGGCGGGTTGTATATGTAGAGCAGCAGATGGTCCAGTGTGACAGCCTGCAGATGACATGGCAGATGCAGCAAACTGGTCTGTCCTGAGGGCGAGACAGGCCCTGGGGAATACTAGTGCTGAGAGCGAGCGCCAAGGGGCCCCAACAAGGCCATTAAGAGCAGCTTCTTTTGGAGTCTAACAGACTGCAACCAATGTGCGGTGTGCTCTAAAAGAGAGACTGCAACCAATGTGCGGTGTGTGCTCTCAAAGAGAGACTGCAACCAATGTGCGGTGTGCCCTCTGAGAGAGACTGCAACCAATGTGCGGTGTGCCCTCTGAGAGAGACTGCAACCAATGTGCGGTGTGCTCTGAAAGAGAGACTGCAACCAGTGTGCAGTGTGCTCTCTAAGAGAGACTGCAACCAATGTGCGGTGTGCTCTGAAAGAGAGAGAGACTGCAACCAATGTGCGGTGTGCTCTGAAAGAGAGAGAGACTGCAACCAATGTGCGGCGTGCTCTGAAAGAGAGAGAGACTGCAACCAATGTGCGGCGTGCTCTGAAAGAGAGAGAGACTGCAACCAATGTGCGGCGTGCTCTGAAAGAGAGAGAGACTGCAACCAATGTGCGGCGTGCTCTGAAAGAGAGAGAGACTGCAACCAATGTGCGGCGTGCTCTGAAAGAGAGAGAGACTGCAACCAATGTGCGGCGTGCTCTGAAAGAGAGAGAGACTGCAACCAATGTGCGGCGTGCTCTGAAAGAGAGAGAGACTGCAACCAATGTGCGGCGTGCTCTGAAAGAGAGAGAGACTGCAACCAATGTGCGGCGTGCTCTGAAAGAGAGAGAGACTGCAACCAATGTGCGGCGTGCTCTGAAAGAGAGAGAGAGACTGCAACCAATGTGCGGCGTGCTCTGAAAGAGAGAGAGAGACTGCAACCAATGTGCGGCGTGCTCTGAAAGAGAGAGAGAGACTGCAACCAATGTGCGGCGTGCTCTGAAAGAGAGAGAGACTGCAACCAATGTGCGGCGTGCTCTGAAAGAGAGAGAGAGACTGCAACCAATGTGCGGCGTGCCCTCTGAGAGAGACTGCAACCAATGTGCGGCGTGCCCTCTGAGACTGCAACCAATGTGCGGCGTGCCCTCTGAGACTGCAACCAATGTGCGGCGTGCCCTCTGAGAGAGACTGCAACCAATGTGCGGCGTGCCCTCTGAGACTGCAACCAATGTGCGGCGTGCCCTCTGAGAGAGACTGCAACCAATGTGCGGCGTGCCCTCTGAGAGAGACTGCAACCAATGTGCGGCGTGCCCTCTGAGACTGCAACCAATGTGCGGCGTGCCCTCTGAGAGAGACTGCAACCAATGTGCGGCGTGCCCTCTGAGACTGCAACCAATGTGCGGCGTGCCCTCTGAGAGAGACTGCAACCAATGTGCGGCGTGCCCTCTGAGAGAGACTGCAACCAATGTGCGGCGTGCCCTCTGAGACTGCAACCAATGTGCGGCGTGCCCTCTGAGAGAGACTGCAACCAATGTGCGGTGTGCCCTCTGAGAGAGACTGCAACCAATGTGCGGCGTGCCCTCTGAGACTGCAACCAATGTGCGGCGTGCCCTCTGAGAGAGACTGCAACCAATGTGCGGCGTGCCCTCTGAGACTGCAACCAATGTGCGGCGTGCCCTCTGAGAGAGACTGCAACCAATGTGCGGCGTGCCCTCTGAGACTGCAACCAATGTGCGGCGTGCCCTCTGAGAGAGACTGCAACCAATGTGCGGCGTGCCCTCTGAGAGAGACTGCAACCAATGTGCGGCGTGCTGTCTGAGAGAGACTGCAACCAATGGAGGGCTCCAGATGGCGAATGTGACTTAGAATTGCAAAATGGCGACCAGACTACATTTGCGCCTAGACCAGGCATGTAAGCTATCCAGGCATGCTGGGAGTTGTAGTTTTGCAACAGCTGGAGGGCCGCAGTTTGGACATGCCTGGCCTAGACGCTCCGCAGCTCTGCCTTTAAGAAAAAAAAAGGCTTTCATCCAGCGGACACGCTGCAGACATCTGCGGGGTGAAGCTCCGCCCCTCACACTACCCTCCATAGAGGGTGGGCGTGGCTTGGGCTCCCGCCTTCAGCAGTCTGGCAAGTTTGAATCTGTGCTGTGGAGCCGAGCTCCTGGTGGAAGTGACCTTCTGGGGACCCACAGCTCTCCCCGCACAGTCCGCGGTGTGTTTTATCGGACTGGAAGAGAAGAGACAGAGGGGATATGATAGAAACTTTTAAATACATAAAGGGAATCAACTCGGTAAAGGAGGAGAGAATATTTAAAAGAAGAAAAACTGCTACAAGAGGACATAGTTTTAAATTAGCGGGGCAAAGGTTTAAAAGTAATATCCGGAAGTATTACTTCACTGAGAGAGTAGTGGATGCATGGAATAGCCTTCCTGCAGAAGTGGCAGCTGCAAATACAGTGGAGGAGTTTAAGCATGCATGGGATAGGCATAAGGCCATCCTTCATATAAGATAGGGCCAGGGGCTATCCATAGTATTCAGTATATTGGGCAGACTAGATGGGCCAAATGGTTCTTATCTGCCGACACATTCTATGTTTCTATGTTTCTTCCCTCTGGGAGCAAAGGTTTTCATTCACTGACTGGCAAGCAGAGGTGTTGAGAATAAAGAGTAAAGCTCCTGAAGTATTATATTTATATGCCCCATTGTCTTATAGGAGCGGGGCCCACCACTGAGCCCCGCCCCTATATATCTAGAACGGAGCCCCGCGAGGTGGTGGTTGGAGGACTCTGGTCCGGCCACCACCAAGCCGGCTCCCCATAGGAGCGCACCGCGCATGACCGGCCACCGCTCCCATTCACTTCTATGGGCTTGACGGGAATAGCGCAGGGCTATTTTCAACGGCCCCTAGAAAATGAACGGAGAGCTGCTGCGCATGCGCAGTGCGTCCTCCTTCACTTTCAGGGCTCCGTTCTCGATATAGGTGTGGGCCCCGCACCCATCAGACAATGGGGGCACATCCTAGCGATACGCCCCCATTGTCTGTCCTGAGACAACCCCTTTAAGTGATTGGCCTTTTAGGGAGTGCAGCGGGGATAGTTTATTTTAACCCATTCTGTGTCACATATAGAAGAATACTGGTTTGAAACCCCTTTAAAAAAAAAAAAAAAGTAACTCCTTAAAGGGTTTGTACTCAGTAATTTCTGAGACTGGCAGGACCTTTTGTGGGTGCTCATACTTACCCGATCCCCAGTGCCGGGTCCCGGCTCGTTTGCTCCACGGCCTCCGTTGCTGGTCTTGAGTCCTTTCATAAAAACATCCTGTTTGACGCCGTTACAGCCAATAACTGATCCCTTGCATGATGTTAAATGGTCATGTGACGCACGGGGAGCAGATCTCCACTGTGACCAGTGATTGGCTGCAGCGGCATCAAGTTTTCATGGAGAAACCCAAGACAAGCAGCGGAGGCCTGGAAGCGAGTGAGCCAAGGCCCAGCACCTAGGGATCGGGGAAGCCTGGTCAGCATCGGGAATCTGCATGTCTGAGAGCTCATGGAAAGGACTGCACAACCCCATTAACTGTGTGCGCTGTAGCCTAGGATCCTCCTGCTCCTATGTATCACAGGTTTTTTGTTTTTTTTATTGGAACACTGCAGCAGCCATGGGGGGGGGCTTTAATGGAGGAACAGTGAGGGGGTGTAATGAAGGACGGTCAGCCTCAAGATTGATGGGGTTAGAAGAACGAATCAATAGGAGAGACAAATGGGCAACTACACAAGGTAAGACATGGCTTTTTTATTTTTTTTTATTTTTTTTTCATTATACCGTAATTATTAGTATTTTAAATTTGGTGCCGAAAAAATTTATTTGGCTCCTTTAATTTTTCAGGTTAGGAGCCAATGGCAACTTGATATATTTTTTTTGTCTGGGTCACTGCAATGTGCTGTGTGCCCTCTAAGAGAGACTGCAACCAATGTGTGATGTGCCCTCTAAGAGAGACTGCAACCAATGTGCGATGTGCCCTCTAAGAGAGACTGCAACCAATGTGCGGTGTGCCCTCTAAGAGAGACTGCAACCAATGTGCGGTGTGCCCTCTAAGAGAGACTGCAACCAATGTGCGGTGTGCCCTCTGAGAGACTGCAACCAATGTGCGGTGTGCCCTCTGAGAGACTGCAACCAATGTGCGGTGTGCCCTCTAAGAGAGACTGCAACCAATGTGCGGTGTGCCCTCTAAGAGAGACTGCAACCAATGTGCGGTGTGCCCTCTAAGAGAGACTGCAACCAAGGTGCGGTGTGCTCTCTAAGGGAGACTGCAACCAATGTGCTGTGTGCCCCCAAGAGGGGCTGTAACTCTTTCTCTCTATCTAATCTCTCTCAACCTTTTGTCATCTCTGTCTAATCCCTCACCTGCAGACATGTAGAGACTACAACCAGTATGTTATGTGGCCTCCATGAGAGTCTGTGTCCCCTGATGAGTGACAAGACTGCAACAAATACGCTGTGTGCCCTCTAAGAAAGATATTAACAGCAATCCAGGGGACTAAGGACTGAATGTATCATCACAACACCAGGGTGCTGGAGGGTGTATACTGATGATGGGGTGCTGGAGGGTGTACATTGATGATGGGGTGCTGGAGCGTGCACATTGATGATGGGGTGCTGGAGCATACACATTGATGATGGGGTGCTGGAGGGAGCACACTGATGATGGGGTGCTGGAGGGAGCACACTGATGATGGGGTGCTGGAGGGAGCACACTGATGATGGGGTGCTGGAGCATACACATTGATGATGGGGTGCTGGAGCATACACATTGATGATGGGGTGCTGGAGGGAGCACACTGATGACGGGGTGCTGGAGGGAGCACACTGATGACGGGGTGCTGGAGGGAGCACACTGATGACGGGGTGCTGGAGGGAGCACGCTGATGACGGGGTGCTGGAGGGAGCACACTGATGACGGGGTGCTGGAGGGAGCACGCTGATGACGGGGTGCTGGAGGGAGCACACTGATGACGGGGTGCTGGAGGGAGCACACTGATGACGGGGTGCTGGAGGGAGCACACTGATGACGGGGTGCTGGAGGGAGCACGCTGATGACTGGGTGCTGGAGGGAGCACGCTGATGACGGGGTGCTGGAGGGAGCACGCTGATGACGGGGTGCTGGAGGGAGCACGCTGACGACGGGGTGCTGGAGGGTGCACGCTGACGACGGGGTGCTGGAGGGAGCACGCTGACGACGGGGTGCTGGAGGGAGCACGCTGACGACGGGGTGCTGGAGGGAGCACGCTGACGACGGGGTGCTGGAGGGAGCACGCTGACGACGGGGTGCTGGAGGGAGCACGCTGACGACGGGGTGCTGGAGGGAGCACGCTGACGACGGGGTGCTGGAGGGAGCACGCTGACGACGGGGTGCTGGAGGGAGCACGCTGACGACGGGGTGCTGGAGGGAGCACGCTGACGACGGGGTGCTGGAGGGAGCACGCTGATGACGGGGTGCTGGAGGGTGCACGCTGATGACGGGGTGCTGGAGGGTGCACACTGCACACTGATGAGGTCTCATTGGCTGGACAGTCAGGTTGATCGGACATAGCCAGATGCCATCATTGACTTTGGTGGGAGCCCATGTGATGTCCTGACGCAGTTCAATCATAATTCCATATGGAGGCGCTGCTCCTGATAATTAGTCAGTGGGATTTTGGAGAGGTGCCTTGTGATTTTGGGGCCCGGCCCGGCGTCTGCCTCCATATGATGGCTGCCTCTATGACTTATCACTAGCCTTTCTTTATCTGTAATCAATGAGTTAGTTTTGGCCCGGCCGTGTGTGCAGAGGGTGTTGTATACAAATACAGTTGTGTATACGGTATATATGCGGTGCCTGTAGAACAGGTGTGGAGCGTTGTGTTAGCCGTATCTCCCGTGTGGCTCGGTATGACCTTCCTGTTCTAAGCCCATTTCATCCTACCTCTTTATCATGGGTCGTGGTTCTCGGGGAGTTTATATATGCACTGGGATCAAGGTCGAGCAAACGGAACAATACTGATATTTTCTCTCTTTCTCTGCCATCTTGGTGCGGTGCCAGTGCAGCAATCAGCATTCTGAGAAATCTAACTTCTTCTGCTCCTCATCCTTCCTCTCAAAGCTTGCAGTCACAGACAACTGCAGCTGCACCTCCACACATGAAGCTGAAAGCGTACCTGATCTTTCAAAATAAGTTTACATAATGGCTGTTCATCTTTGTACAATCATAACTGTAAAGGAACAGTTATATTTAGGCTTTTTCAGCCATTATATTCCCTGTTTCAACTGCACAGCTAGATGCATTTCTCTCACAAGTGGGGATGTCTAAATTCTCTCCTTTTTTTCCTACTTTTCTTTTTTCCTTTTCCTTTTCCTTCTCCATATTTTCCTTATCTGTTACTTTCTCCTTTTCCTTCTCCCTTTCTTCTCCTTTAGCTTCACCTCTTCCATCTGCTCTGTATTATTTTCCTATTCATTCTTCTCTCTTTTGCTTCACATTCATTGTGAAGTCTTTCTTCTCCTTTTCCTCTTTCATCTTAACTTCACCTTTTCCCGTTTTCTTCCCAATCTGTTCCCTTTCACCCCTTACCTTCTCTTCCCTTTTCATCTTTTTCTCATATATTTTTTTTCTTCCTATTTCTTCCCTCTTCTCTTAATCCTCATTTTCATGTTCTTTTCCTTCCCCTCTTCACCCTCCTTATCTTTCCTTCTCCTGTTTTACTTCTCAATCTTTTCTATTTCACCCTTTCCCAACACCTCCTTTTTTATTTTCTTCCTCCCATTTCTTCCGTCTTCTCTTCATCCTTGTTTGCTTCTTCTTGTCCTTCTCCTCTTTCTTTTGCTCATTGTTCTTCTTTTTATCTACTTCTACTTTGTATTTTCCTTCTCACTTTTTTCTGTTGTATTTTCCATCGTTTTCCTCTCCCACTACCGGCCATAGTGTGGGTTCCTCCACAGTACGTGTTCCACCTCTTAGACCTTATGTACACATAGGCATATCTTGAATGTATTTGGCTTTTTATGGTGGTTTTACCAGTTATAATGTGTGGAGATTTCACATAAGGGAAAGTCATCTGCGTGAACCTCCATACACATGGCTCAGTGATGGTGTGTGCTTAGAAGCTGAGTCCGGACCATCAGCAGCAGGCGTCAGTGGGATGTTACCCCGGCCGCTAGCTATAGAGTGACCCTTAGTATAAAATGATCACGTTATTTTTCCAGTATAGTTGCTACGAATGACTCATGGTGATCCAATTCGGAGAAACGGAATCAGTGCGGAGACTACTGGTGACAACGGAGAGTGTGCGTTACCAAGTGCCAAGTAGGGCGACCACATGGGTTACGATAAGTCATCATCTGTGGACTGATTTATGGGCCTTCAGTGGAATATACGCCCCGTGGAGTAAAGCGTGTGACATGCCCCATTTGAATGGGAGCTGTGTAATACTTAACTTCCCCTGTGGGGGCACTGCAGAAAAACTGAAGACTTTCTTCCAGGTTTCCATAGATTACAGCTGATTAGTGGGGATCGCAGCAGATAAGACACTTTAGGATCAGCTTCCTACTAAGGGAGAACCCTTTAAATGGACAGTGTCTGAAGTGGGAGCTCCCTCCTGTAATGGATGTGGTCAAGAAATAGACAAGCCCTTTAAGCGTCCCTCTATGTCCATATGAAATATTAGTAGCTACATTTCGAATGCACACCCATGTTGACTTTGAGGAGTTGCCCAGAATGGCTGGGCTCTTCGGGTCATACAATAAATCTGCACCATCCACGCTCGGTCGATGCAAACTTCAAAGTCGCCGCAAATCAGGGTGTGTTCTGGTTGATCTGAGCTGCTAAACGTGGTGTGGGTCATACATGAAGTCCACAGCAAGAGGTCTACATTGCTGGACGTGAGAAACGCGTGGACAGAAGCGTGCACCACATTTTTCTGCAGACACACACACAGTGCGTGCTAGGATTCCCGTATAACCCCATGCACGCCCTGCAAGGCATGCTGGTCCTCCACCAGGAGCCGCGGTCCCGTGATTGGCAGGGCCTCGAGATTTTAGTGCCAGGAAGCTTGTCTGCAATGCTCTCTGGACTTGCATTATTCTTTCTTATATTGCAGAGAGGTAATCTGCAGTGCACTATGGTGCGGGTTTATTTTTTCTGCTGCCAGTCCTCAGGAATGACCCCTGCATTGCAGCTTCGGCAATAATTCCTCCACTTGGAGGTGAGCTCATTTGCAGAGCACTTTATTAGATTACTGCAGCAGAGAGCGGCCTTGTTGTGTGGCGTGGGGGAGGCTGGGATAGAAGATGCAGCCGTATAGGGAACGGTTTGATGCACATAGATAAATCAGGATGTCTATCAGCGGAGGGGGGGGGGGGGTGCTGTGCTACGGACGCCCCATGTCTCCATGTGGATGTGGAATTCTGAAAACTGCTGCTCCCTGTAATAAGACAGATACAGGATTAGGGGATATAATGTCTGAACAGTTCTTATAAACAGACACCAATACTGGCGGCAAATGGAAGATGTGTGAAAGGGAGGGTCATCGACCTATATACAACACCTATACATAAAATACATACATAGCGTGTGTGTGTATGTATATATATATATATAAAATCTCCATCCATAGACACACATATATACGACACACATACATAGTATATGCATACACGTATAAATCCATACGTGTGTGTATGTACAGTACAGACCAAAAGTTTGGACACACCTTCTCATTCAAAGAGTTTTCTTTATTTTCATGACTATGAAAATTGTAGATTCACACTGAAGGCATCAAAGCTATGAATTAACACATGTGGAATTATATACATAACAAAAAAGTGTGAAACAACTGAAAATAGGTCATATTCTAGGTTCTTCAAAGTAGCCACCTTTTGCTTTGATTACTGCTTTGCACACTCTTGGCATTCTCTTGATGAGCTTCAAGAGGTAGTCACCTGAAATGGTTTTCACTTCACAGGTGTGCCCTGTCAGGTTTAATAAGTGGGATTTCTTGCCTTATAAATGGGGTTGGGACCATCAGTTGCGTTGTGGAGAAGTCAGGTGGATACACAGCTGATAGTCCTACTGAATAGACTGTTAGAATTTGTATTATGGCAAGAAAAAAGCAGCTAAGTAAAGAAAAACGAGTGGCCATCATTATTTTAAGAAATGAAGGTCAGTCAGTCCGAAAAATTGGGAAAACTTTGAAAGTGTCCCCAAGTGCAGTCACAAAACCCATCAAGCGCTACAAAGAAACTGGCTCACATGCGGACCGCCCCAGGAAAGGAAGACCAAGAGTCACCTCTGCTGCGGAGGATAAGTTCATCCGAGTCACCAGCCTCAGAAATCGCAGGTTAACAGCAGCTCAGATTAGAGACCAGGTCAATGCCACACAGAGTTCTAGCCACAGACACATCTCTAGAACAACTGTTAAGAGGAGACTGTGTGAATCAGGCCTTCATGGTAGAATATCTGCTAGGAAACCACTGCTAAGGACAGGCAACAAGCAGAAGAGACTTGTTTGGGCTAAAGAACACAAGGAATGGACATTAGACCAGTGGAAATCTGTGCTTTGGTCTGATGAGTCCAAATTTGAGATCTTTGGTTCCAACCACCGTGTCTTTGTGCGACGCAGAAGAGGTGAACAGATGGACTCTACATGCCTGGTTCCCACCGTGAAGCATGCAGGAGGAGGTGTGATGGTATGGGGGTGCTTTGCTGGTGACACTGTTGGGGATTATTTTTCAACAGGACAATGACCCCAAACACACCTCCAGGCTGTGTAAGGGCTATTTGACCATGAAGGAGAGTGATGGGGTGCTGCGCCAGATGACCTGGCCTCCACAGTCACCAGACCTGAACCCAATCGAGATGGTTTGGGGTGAGCTGGACCGCAGAGTGAAGGCAAAAGGGTTAACAAGTGCTAAGCATTTCTGGGAACTCCTTCAGGACTGTTGGAAGACCATTTCAGGTGACTACCTCTTGAAGCTCATCAAGAGAATGCCAAGAGTGTGCAAAGCAGTAATCAAAGCAAAAGGTTGCTACTTTGAAGAACCTAGAATATGACACCTAGAAAAAAAATAATAATAATATATATATATATATATATATATATATATATATATATATATATATATATACACAAAACACATACATAGTATATAAATGTCACGTTCAGGTGTGGGAGGGAAACGCCACACCGAACATAGGAGGGAAAGGGGTGAGGGAGTAAGGCCTGGTAACTAGAGTAAGGAGATGGACACCTCCTAGTAAAACCCTAATCAGTCCTGACTAAGGGTTTATGCACACAACCGTATGTATTTTGCGGTCTGCAAAAGAACAGATCCACCAAAAATACGGATGACATCCGTGTGCATTCCGTATTTTGCGAAACGGAACAGTTGGCCCTTCATAGAACAGTCCTATCCTTGTCCGTAATGTTGACAATAATAATACATGTTCTATTTTTTTGTGGAACGAAAATACGGACATACGGAAACTGAATGCACACGGAGTAACTTAGTTTTTTTTGCGGACCCTTCGAAGGGAATGGTTCCGCATACGGTCATGTGCAAAAAAAAAACGGAATGGACACGGAAAGAAAATATGGTCATGTGCATAAGCCATAACTACCAGTATGAACAGACCCCAGAGGTAGGTGAGCTCATACACCAGACACCTAGTGTCCTAACTCGCCCTATAGGACCCTGGTACTAATGTCAGGACTGAGACACCCTGTTCCTCCAAAAGGAAGGACAAACAGGAGTCTCCCTCAGGCCTTAATACAAATGACAGGGAAATGCAACACACAAAATAACCCAAACAAAATACAAAAGTTAAAGGAAACACTTGAAGGGGTATTATCATCTTAATGATCACTGTTAAATCTGTTAATGATTTAACAGTGATCATTTTTCTAAATATATTTCATTAACAAATCCCCACCCCTTAGAAAAAAAATAAACCTATACTTACCTGACTGGGGACTGTTTTTATTGAACACACCATGTAAACATTCACAGTGCAGGTGGGAAAAGTATGTGAACCCTTGGATTTAATAACTGGTTGAACCTCCTTTGGCAGCAATAACTTCAACCAAACGTTTCCTGTAGTTGCAGATCAGACGTGCACAACGGTCAGGAGTAATTCTTGACCATTCCTCTTTACAGAACTGTTTCAGTTCAGCAATATTCTTGGGATGTGAATCGCTTTCTTGAGGTCATGCCACAGCATCTCAATCAGGTTGAGGTCAGGACTCTGACTGGGCCACTCCAGAAGGCGTATTTTCTTCTGTTTAAGCCATTCTGTTGTTGATTTACTTCTATGCTTTGGGTCGTTGTCCTGTTGCAACACCCATCTTCTGTTGAGCTTCAGCTGGTGGACAGATGGCCTTAAAGAGGACCTTTCACCAGAATTAAACTTCTAAAGTAACTATACAGGCATGTAGAGCGGCGCCCAGGGACCCCCCTGCACTTACTGTTATACCTGGGCGCTGCTCCGTTCTCCCGTAATTGCCTCCGGTATCTTTACAGTTAGGCTCCACCCAGGGGAACCTGCCGGCGCCTCCTTCTCCCATGCTGCAGCGCTGGCCAATCACAGCACTCAGCTCATAGCCTGAGAGGCTTTTTTCTCTCTCAGGCTATGAGCTGAGCGCTGTGATTGGCCAGAGCTGCAGCATGGGAGAATGAGCCGACGGCAGGTACCCCTGGGTGGAGCCTAACTGTAAAGATACCGGAGGCAATTACGGGAGAACGGAGCGGCGCCCAGGTATAACAGTAAGTGCAGGGGGTTCCCTGGGCACCGCTCTACATGCCTGTATAGTTACTTTAGAAGTTTAATTCTGGTGAAAGGTCCTCTTTAAGTTCTCCTGCAAAATGTCTTGATAAACTTGGGAATACATTTTTCCTTCGATGATAGCAATCCGTCCAGGCCCTGACGCAGCAAAGCAGCCCCAAACCATGATGCCCCCACCACCATACTTCACAGTTGAGATGATTTTTTTGTTTTGTTTTTAAACCATAAATTTTATTTTATTGTGATTTTTGATAGTAATCACATACAATGTGTGTTCATATACAATAGAATTATGCAAAACCATATCTAATACATATCGGGTAATGATGATCTTCCAGTAGTAGATATGAGATGATGTTAGAAACATGTGTACATCTATCAAGGTATCATTTTTCCTTTTAGATCCGATTATAGGTCATAAGTTATGATTAATAGCTAAACATACTGGAAACTCCCTCCCCCCTCCCACCCCCCTTTTCCTGTCTATCTTACTCCTTGCCCGCCTAGCATCGAAGATTGCCTTTTGTTCTTAATGTAATATCTTAAGTTCTGTTACTTTTATTTTCCAAATATACATGTTATTTAGAAAAAAAAGTGTGTACCAAGGATCTGATGGTTCCAATTTTAGAAACCACTCCGTGTACTTAAAAGGTCCTACAATTTCCTGGATCTCCTCTGTGTTGTAGAAATATTAATAGTTGTAATCAGCTTGCATCAAAGTTTGTGTAAGGAAAAAGTTAAATCCCTTTTCCCTCAACCACAGTCAGAGACAGACCCAGTTGTTACCATCTTGCTTGAAATTCTGAGCAACTCCTCTCCTCCCTGCTCAACCTGTTCCTTTTATTTACTCACAAAAGGTGTAAAAAGTGGCTGGCCCAATCTTAAGGAAATCTGAAATATATGTTCTCCATCTTCCAAAGAAAGATTTGGTTGATTTTAGATTTGCAGTATTCAGCTTCTGATTTCTCCAATATTAAACATCTTGTAGTCATTTAAAATTCGTGGTGTACTTGAGTTTAGCCAGTGCTTTAACAAACTCCTTTTTGGCCGCTAGCAAAATCTCGTGAAACACTGGTGGAAACTTGACTTTACATGTTTCTGTCGGTGTATGAAATAAAAATAAAATCGGGTCTAAGGGAAGTGTAATATGAGTTTTAGTTTCAATCAAAACTATAAGAGAGATCCAAAATTATTTTACCTTAGGACAAGCCCATAGACCATGTGTCATATCTGTGTTTGGCGTTTGGCATTTCGGGCAATGCATTATTTTATTTTCATCAATTTTCTCGGGATTTCTAGGAACATGGAAACCATATATCGCTCTGTGTATAACTTTGAACTGCGTCTCCCTCCATAATTCATTTCCTATATGTTTGCAGACTCGCTCCCATCCCTCCAATATATCATCTGGTATGGACAGTTTCGGGAACTCCTTGCGCCAACCTTTAAACAGACTTGCATCCCCTTTTTTTGACATTGCGTCTTTCATACAACTATAAACGTAGGCTAAAGAGTTTGTCGTTCCTCCTGAAGTGACCAGAGAGTCAAACACATTTGTTCTACATTCATTGGATAAGTCCTGCACTCTAGGTTTTAAAAAAGCAAGAAGATGTTGATGAGCAAGGAAACGAGAGCTCGGGATGCCATACACATCCTAAACTTCTCAAAAATTTTTGATATCTTTTTTTTTTTTTTTCCTTTAGATTCATCATGTGTCTAACCTCCCTAATTCCCAATCCTACCCAGAGGGAAAATTGTTTATTTATCGATAATGCCCGAAATTCGGGGTGTTTCCATATCTTCATGTGTTTAGACAACTGCGATGGGAGGTTATAGAGTTTCCTGACCGCTTTCCAAGTGGCTATTGTCTCACGAATCAGAACACTGAGTTTCAGCGCCCGGGGTAACAAGGAGTATTTTGTGTGCCAGGGGCTAGCTAATTCCGCTTCAATGGGGTGGACAGAATAGTATGAGGTGTCTTTTAACCAGTCTAAACAGTGTCTCATCAGACACTGTTTAGATTGTATTGTCTGAAGTCTGGGAATCCGACTCCAGCCCTCAATTTTGATCGGGATAGTGAGTTGAGCGATATCCAAGGTTTTCCTTAATTGCATATGAAAGAACAGAACTCTCTAGAGAGTTTTTGAATATCTGCGTGTCTAATTAGGATCGGCAGTGTTTACATAGGATATAGTAATTTGCCGAAACTCATCATTTTCAGAAGATGGCAGCGACCTAAAAATGACAACGGTAAGTTTACCCATGATTTGAGCTCCGTTATAATTTTGGTGAATATTGGAGAGTAATTAAGGGAATATAAGGTTTCCGAAGTTTTGCCAATACTTATCCCTAGGTATTTTATGACGAGTGGCGCAATAGAAACTGGGGTATCTCTTAAAGCAGTTTTGTTGAGAGTTTGGGCCGGGGACAAATCTAGTATTTCGCATTTGGTTAAGTTTAGGTGAAGCCGGATAATTTTTCGAAGCGTGATAATAGTTCGAAAACTGGTGGAAGTTCTAATTGAGGTTGTGACAAGAATATAAGCGAGATTTCCTATTTTGATCTCTGGGATTGAATCTGATTTCGCAATCTGTTTGGAAAGTGGTCCCAGGGCCAGATTAAAGAGTAGGGGTGACAAGTGGCACCCTTGTCTTGTACCCTTCTGTAAGTTGAAGGGCTGTGATAAATGACCTGGAATAGCAATCCTAGCCGTAGGGTTGTTATATAAAGAGGAAATAGATGTCCTAAAGTGGCCTGTAAATCCCATGGCATCTAATACCTCGTTGAGCCATACCCTAACATTGTCAAATGCTTTCTCCGCATCTATTGCGAGTAAAGCAGGGGATAGATGAAGATGCGGTAATAATTTAATGGCATCGAGAATTGCCAGTACCTTTCTTATGTTGTATACTGCCGATCTACCCTTAATGAAACCTGTCTGATGTTCTGACACAATTTTGGGCATTATCACTGATAATCTGTCTGCCATTATCTTTGAAAGGTATTTAAGATCGTTGTCAATTAGCGAGATCGGGCGATATGATGACGGTATCTCTGCCTGGCTTCGGTAAAACTTTTATATAGGCTGTGTTCATATGTGAAGCTATCGGGAGTCCCTGTAAAATTTGGTTATAGAAAGATATGAGAATTGGGGAAACTTTGCGAGCTAATATTTTGTAGACTTCATTTGTATATCCACCCGGACCTGGGGCTCTACCGTTTTTAGAGTTACATATGAGATTTAGGACTTCTTCTTCCGTAATGGGCCGGTTTAATATCGCCAAATCTTCCTCTGTAACTCGCGTCTAAGACGTTAAATATTGACGGGAATCTATCCTTTTGTTCATCTGGGGTGTTAGTGGTGTAAAGGGACTTATAAAAATCTTTTAATCTTTTAATATTACCACTTCTCCTTTGGGTTGTGACATGCCTTTCCTTGGGGATTTTTTAGAGTGGAAATCATCGAAGTGTGTTTCTGTCCCTTTGCTAAGGAAGCTAGGAGTTTACCCGATTTATTCCCAAATTTGAAAAGATGGGCTTCTCTCTTCAAACCATAAAACTCCTCTTTTTATTTAGCTAACTTTTCTATTCTGACTTTGTTGCTACCCACTGTTGTTTATTTAAAGAGGAAGGGTATGTTTAAAACCGGGTATAAGCACTTTGCAGTGCTTTCGATAATTCTTGTATCTTTATTTTGGATGGATTTTTTTTTTAAGCCTCTATCTAGTGTATGCCAGTATCTGCCCCCGTAATACCGCCTTCCCTGCCCTCCAGAGCAATTGGGGATCACAACTTTGTGAGTTAGGCCTCTTTCACACGGGCGTTGCGGGAAAAGATGCGGGTGCTTTGCGGGAACATGCACGATTTTTCCGCGCGAGTGCAAAACATTGTAATGCGTTTTGCACGTACGCACGTGATAAAAATCGGCATGTTTGGTACCCAGACCCAAACTTCTTCACAGAAGTTTGGGCTTGGGATCGGTGTTCTGTAGATTGTATTATTTTCCCTTATAACATGGTTATAAGGGAAAATAATAGCATTCTGAATACAGAATGCATAGTACAATAGCGCTGGAGGGGTTAAAAAAATAAAATAAATTAAATTCCCCTTAATCCAATTTATCGCGCAGCCCGGCTTCTGTTCTGTCTTCTTATTTGCTGTGTGCAGGAAAAGGACCTGTGGTGACGTCACTCCGGTCATCACATGGTCCATCACATGATCTTTTACCATGGTGATGGATCATGTGATGGCCGGAGTGACATCACCACAGGTCCTTTTCCTGCACACAGCAAATAAGAAGACAGAAGAGATGCCGGCTGCGCGATCAAGTGGATTAAGGTGAGTTAAATGTATTTTTTTAACCCCTCCAGCGCTATTGTACCATGCATTCTGTATTCAGAATGCTATTATTTTCCCTTATAACCATGTTATAAGGGAAAATAATAATGGTCTCCACCCCAATCGTCTCCTAGAAACCGTGCTTGAAAATCGCACCGCATCCGCACTTGCTTGCGATTTTCACGCAGCCCCATTCACTTCTATGGGGCCTGCGTTGCGTTTAAAAATGCGCAAAATAGAGCTTGCTGCGATTTTCACGCAACGCACAAGTGATGCGTGAAAATCACTGCTCATGTGCACAGCCCCATAGAAATGAATGGGTCCTGATTCAGTGCGGGTGCAATGCGTTCAACTCGCACATTGCACCCGCGCGGAAAACTCGCCCGTGTGAAAGGGGCTTTAGTGTCCCAATACTCAATCCACCAGTGTAAGAGCTTCTCAGAAAATTGCTCATTTTTTAGATAAGTCAGATGGAAATCTCCATAAAAAAATCAATGCCATTCTTAACTGAGTCTAGGAGGTCTAATATGACTGGAGAGTGATCGGAGATGACCAAATCCCCTACGTCTATGGCAGCTGTTTTCTGTAATGTTTCTTCTGAAACTAAGAAATAGTCAAGCCTCGACCAAGAATTGTGTGACGAGAAGAAATGTGTGAACTCCCTCCCTTCTGGATTAAAGTTACGCCATACATCAATCAATCCCAAACACGACAGTACTGTCGGCATTGCTTTGTCCCTATGTCTGGGAGCTATAATTTTGTTCATGCTTGAGCAGCGATCTTCTGCATGTGACATAACCGTATTCATATCCCCGGCAATGATTTTGTTAGATATCGTATTTTTGAGTAACATCTCCCTTAACTCACCAAAAAACTCAGTATTGGTGTCATTTGGACCATAAACATTATCTATGCTCCAAGACTCCAACGATGAGCTTCGAAGTATGTGTAACAAACGTCCCTCCTTAAATTCTAAGTGTTGAACCTTAATATGGGCAAGCTTTTTAAGTATTAAGGTTAAGACCCCACCTTTTTTCCCTGGTGTTGGAGAGCCCATAATTCTGCCCACCCATACCCTTTGCAAACGAGAATAATCTTCTGCATGAAGATGTGTTTCCTGTAATAAAGCGATATCCGCCCCAAGTCACTTTAGATGTCTCAATATCATCAATAGTTTCTGTGGAGATTTCAGGCCCTTTACATTCTACGTGATAAACCTCAACAGCCGGATTCTTCTGCCTTTTGCGGTATTCCCTGGATACCTGGTCTTCACTTTCAGTTCCTCTCGGCGTGAAATTCAAAGAAGACGGGTTCGATGCAGATCTCCGCCGGTTGTTTCCTCGTTGTCCCGGATTTTCCCCCCTCAAGAACGCCATCTTGGACCACCACTTTGGCCTCTTGCGGCGAGTGATAGGTGAAATAAGATCCATCCGACGTGTATACCTGTAAAATGGCGGGAAATGGCAGAGCAAACTTAACTTGCGCATGAAAAAGATCAGAGCAGATGGTGGAGAATTATTTTTTTCTTTTTAGACACGGTTGACGAAAAGTCATCAAAAATTAGCACTCGGTGGCCCCTTATCTCCAGTAGACTCTGATGGCGTTCATAAGCCCTAAGAATCGCAGCCTTATCGGAGAAGTTCAGGTATCTGGTAATTACTTGCCGGGGACGCTGTCTGAGTGCTAGATTAGAAGTGGATTCCAGTTCTCCGTGATTTTGGACGGTCGGAGGTGCACCAATTCTGTGTGCTCTTTCCACCTTGCATGTAGAAGAGATATTAAGCGCTTCAGAGATGTCTTTTTCGCATAGGATCTTTAGGTCTTGTAACGGGATAGACTCTGGTAGACCCACCAGCCTTAAATTATTTCGCCGGGAGCGATTCTCAAGATCATCATCCAGTTTATCGCTTATTCTTTTATTTTCTTTGAGCAAGGTGTCATTGGTGTGTATGAGGTTTTATTGCTCATCTTCTTCCAGTTTGGCCATTCTATCCTCCACCTCCAGTTAGACGCCTGCCATAGTCTGTCAACTCCTTTTGCAAATTTGATAAGGAGTCCGATACGGTGCTGGCTAAAGAGTCTTGTAGATCAGGGAGAATTCTAGCTGCAACCTCCAAAGCCAGCCGTTTGTAGTCCACATTCACAGGGTCATTTATATTCTCACAGTTCTCCAGATCTTCTTGGTTTTCTTGCGATCCTGGAGGTATACAGTCTGGGTCTATCGGAGGAGCGGGGTCCGCCATCTTGGGTGGTAGCGTGGTTGCGCCTGCTGATTTGTCGATTCCCTTGGCGAGTTCTGCTCCCCATATGTTTAATATACCGGTCCATATAGTCCGGCGTCTGTAAGTGTTGCCGTTTCGCCAAGTACTGGGAAACTTGCCAGTGCTGGTTAGATGGGAGCGAAGTTTTTCGCAAGTCAGTGCAGCGGAGCTCTAACAAGCGTGACCGCTCATGCTGGCACCGGAACCATAATCGGGATGAGGTTTTGATGTTGGTGTGCTGTGCCTCTTTTTCTCCACACATAGTGTTGTGCGTTTCTTCCAAACAATTCAACTTTAGTTTCATCTGTCCACAGAATATTTTGCCAGTACTGCTGAGGAACATCCAGGTGCTCTTGTGCAAACTGTAAACGTGCAGCAATGTTTTTTAGGCACAGCAGTGGCTTCCTCTGTGGTATCCTCCCATGAAATCCATTCTTGTTTAGTGTTTTACGTATCGTAGATTCGCTAACAGGGATGTTAGCATATGCCAGAAACTTTTGTAAGTCTTTAGCTGACACTCTAGGATTCTTCTTCACCTCATTGACCACAGGACGGCCACTCCTAGGGAGAATAGCAGCAGTGCTGAACTTTCTCCATTTATAGACAATTTGTCTTACCGTGGACTGATGAACAGCAAGGCTTTTGGAGATACTTTTATAACCCTTTCCAGCTTTATGCAAGTCAACAATTCTTAGGCTACTTTCACGCTAGCGTTCGGGGCTCCGCT